>NC_045426.1:308600956-308906164 GCF_902635505.1 Sarcophilus harrisii
TACAATTGGAAAAGTTAAAAAATTCCAGGAAGTGGGCAAAAATTATAATTGGAAAAAAAAAAAAAATCCAGGAAAGGGTAAATTGTGAATTGGAAAAAAATAAAGAATTCACTAAAGTAAGTTTGTGGAATTGGAAAAAGACAAAGAACTCAAAAAAGGAGGATCCCTGAATTGGAAAAGACAAAGAACACCCAAGAAAGTAGGATCTGTGGAATTGGAAAAAAAAAATAATTCACTAAAAAATTAGTGAAATGGAAAAACCCACAGACCAAAAACAATACATTCAAAACCAATTGGAATATAAAAAGAAGTAAAAAAGCTATTGAAAAAATAATTCTTTAAAAAAATTTGAACAAATTGAAACTAATGATTCATTTAGAAGCAAGAATCAAAGTCAAAGCAAAACAAAAAAATGACAAACTGGAAAAAACCAAATTATCTACTTCCAAAAACGAAGACTTGGGAAAATAGATCAGGAGAAAACCCGGGATTATTTGGCTTTCTAAAACCATGATGAAAAAAAAGAGCCTAATCTATTTTACAAAAATCATCAAAAGAAGAACTGCCCGGGTGTAAAAATCAGAAGGTAAAATAGGTTAGAAAAGAATTCATTGAAACCTTCTTGAAAGAAACCCTAAAATAAAAACCCCAAGGAATATTTGGGAAAATTTGAACCAAAGAAAGGAAAAAATTTTACAAACAGCCAAAAAACCATTTAAATACCAAAGGGTGCCAAATAAGGATCACCCAAGATCTGGCTGCCTCTTTAATTAAAAGGAAAGGGGCCCTTGGAATATGAATTCCAAAGGACAAGAACCTTGAGATGCACCAAGAATAAAACTACCCAGCCTAAGCTGAGCATTTTCTTTTCCAGGGAAGAAAGATGGAATTTAATGAAACAAATGAATTCCATTTGTTTCTGAAAGAAAAAAACCAGAACTAAAACAAAAAATTTGATTCCAAGAATGAAACCAAAGAGATGCAGAAAAAGGAAAAATTTTTGAGGAATTGTATTTTGTTGTGGAATACAAAAGAATATGGTATAATTTGATTTAAATTGATAAAATAAAAAAGGGAAGTAGATATGGAAAAGGGGATGATGGCAGAATAAGGTGGGAAGGAGGGGAAAAAAGAAAACCACATCCCACAAAGGGCTTGAAACTTATCATATCTGGGGAATTTTAAGAGAGGGGGGAGGAACATTGTGTGAAATCTTACCTCATCGAGTTGGCCCAAAAGAAAAAAACAAGACATTTGTTTTAGAAAAATTCTTCGCCTTATTAAAAGGGGGGAAGGAAAAGGGAAAAGAAAAGAGTAATGGGAAGGAAGGGGAAAAGACTCAAAAGGGGGAGGGAGGGATTATAAAGAGGATAAGACGTGGATACAAGAGGGGACAAAGTTTAAAAGGGAAAAGGGGGGAGGCAAGAATTAAAGTAAATCCGGGGTTTATTAGGATGGCAGGAAATACAGATTTAATAATTCTAACCTGTAAATGTGAAGGGATGAACTCCCCATAAAAGAGGAGGCAGATAGCAGACTGGATCAAAAGTCAGAACCCTACAATATGTTGTTTACAAGAAAACATTTAAAACGGGGATGATATGGAAGTAAAAGTGGCTGGAGCAAAATCTATTAAGGCTTCAGGTGAAGTCAAAAAGGGTTAGGAAACCCAGATCAACAAAAGTAAAAATTGATCTAATTAAAAGAGATAAGGAAGGAACCCCATCCTCCAACCAAAGGTAAACAACGAAGCAATATCAATAATTAAACATATATAAAGGTTATGGCCCAACCCAAAGGAAAGTTAAGAGAGTTGCAAGAAGAAATAACAACAAAACTGTAATAAAGGAGATCTTCAACCTTGCACTCTCGGAATTAGACAAATCAAACCACAAAACAAATAAGAAAAGAAATTAAAGGTAAATATAATATTAGAAAAATTAGGTTGTTGGATCTTTGGAGAAAATTGAATGGAGTTAGAAAATTACTTTCTTCCAGCAGTTCATGGAACCCAATTCAAAATTGACCTTAATATTAGGACATAAAGACCTCAAAATTAAATGCAAGAAAGCAAGAAATAGTAAATCCCTTTTTCAGATCAAGGATGCAATAAAAACTACATTCAACAAAAGTTAGGGGAAATAGACCAAAAAAGTAATTGGAAACCAAACAATCTCATCTTTAAAGAATGATTGGGTGAAGCAGCAAATTATAGATACAATTAATAATTTCACTAAGGAATAATGACCAAATGGAGACATCATACCAAAATTTGTGGGATGCAGCCAAAGAAACAAAAAATTTTATTCCCAGAGGCTTACTTGAATAAAACAGAGAAAGAAAAAGATTAATGAATTGGGCTTGCAACTAAAAAACTAAAAAAAAGACCAAATTTAAAAACCCCCAATCAAATACTAAATTAAATTCTAAAAAAAAGGAGAAATTAAAAATATTGAAAGTAAAAAAACCAAATTGAACTTTAATAAAAACTAAGAGTTGGTTCTTTAAAAAAGCCAATAAAATAGAAAGCCCTTTGGTAAATCTGATTAGAAAAGGAGGGAGGAAAAATGAAATTAGTAGTCTTTAAAATGAAAGGAGAACTTTTCCACCAAATGAAGAGGAAATTAGAAAAATAAGGAGTTATTTTGTCCAACTCCAATAAATTCGATAACCTAATGAAATGGATGACTACCCCAAAAATACAGACTTCCCAGACTAACAGAGGAAGAAGTAAATTGCTTGAATAGTCCCATTTGGAAAAAAAGAAAAGAACAGGCCAAAAACCTCCCTAAGAAAAAATCCCCAGGGACCAGATGGATTTAATGTAATTTTCAAACATTTAAAGAACAAGGCCCAAATGCTATATTAAAATTATTTGATAAAATAGGAAATGAAGGAAACCCAAAACCCCTTCTTGCACGGGCATAAGTACTGATACCAAACCAGGTATTTGGAAAACAGAAAAAAAATTAAACCAATCTCCCTTTTGAATATTGATGGCCAAAAATCTTAAAATAAGATATTAAAAAAAGACTGAAAAATCATCTCAAGATAATTACACCAGGATCAAAGTGGATTTATAAAAGGAAGAGGGCTTGGTTCAATATTAGGGAAAAACTATCAATATAATTGGCCAGAATAACCAAATTAACAAAAACCAATAATTCTCTTTTAGATGAGAAAAAGCATTTGGAAAATCCAACATCCATTCCATTAAAAACTTGAGAGTATAGGAATAAATGGACTTTTTCCTTAAAATAATCAACCCATCTACCCAAAACCCATCAGAAGCATCATATGTAATGGAGACAAACTGCAACCATTCCTTGGAATCTGGAGTGAAACAAGGGCCCCACTATCACCGTTACTTATTTAATATTGTATTTGGAAACCTAATAAGGGAAAAGAGCTGAAAAGAATTAAAGGAAAAGAATAGGCAATGAGAAGCCAAATTAAATTTTGCCGATGACGATGGAATCTTAGAAAAGGATTCTGTAAAGTTTTAGAAATTAATACAATTTAGCAAAGTTTGCTTTAAAAATAAAACCCAAAGTATGGATTCTTATATATCCAAAAAATCCAACAGTAGGTTACAAAAGAAATTCCATTTAAAGTAACACCATAATATAAAAATTTTAGAATCTATCTGCCAAGGGAAAATCAAGGAAACTTTATGAGCAAAAATTACAGACCACTTTTCCACCCAAAAGTCTGATCAACCAATTGGAAAAATATTAAATGCTCTTGGATAGGGCGGAGCAAATAATAAAGATGACAATATTACCCTAAAACTAATCTATTTTTTAAAGGCTATACCAATCAGATTCCCAAAAAACTATTTTAATGACCTAGGAAAAAAAACAAACAAAAGTTCATATGGAAAAACAAAAAGGTCAAAAATTTCAAGGGAATTAATAAAAAAAAAAAATCAAAATGGTGGCTTAGCTGTCCAAGATCTAAAAACTATACCATAGGGGCAAGTTTACCAAAACTTTATTTGGTATTTTGGCTAGGAAAAATTGAATCCAGTGGAATAGATTAAGGTTCAAGGATAAAAACAGTCAACAAAATGGCAACCAATTTTAAACCGAAAAAGATCCCAACGGGATAAAACTTACCTTTGGATTAAAATGTTGGGAAAATTGGAAACCAATATGGCAGAAACTAGGGTTTGATCCATATTAAGGCATGAAAAAGATAAGGTCAAAATGGGTTCAGACCCAGGTATAAAGAATAAATTATTAAAAATTAGAGGAACATAAGGATAGTTTACCTCTGGGGACCTGTGGAAGGGGAAGGATGACCAAAGAGAACTGAGATCATTCGATCACAAAATAAAAAATTTGATTATACCAAACAAAAAGTTTTTCGCCCAAACAAACTAATGGAACAAAGATTAGAAGGGAAGCAAAAACTGGGAAAATATTTTTACAGTCAAGGTTCTGGATAAAACCTATTTCCCAAAAATATAGAAGAAATTAACTTAATTTATAAAAATCAGGCCCATTCTCCAATTGGAAAATGGTCAAAAGGATATGAAAGACAACCCTCGATGAAGGAAATTGGAAACTATTTCTAGTCATATGAAAAGATGCTCCAAGTCATTATTAATCGGAAATGCAAAAATTAAGCAATTAAGAACCACTACACACCTGCGAGGGCTAAGATGACAGGAAAAAAAGATGATTGTTGGAGGGATGTGGGAAAACTGGGACATTGATTCATTGGGGAGGGAACGAATCCCCAACCATTTTAAGAAGTAGTTTGGAACCATGCCCGGTTATCCAAACTGTGCATACCCTTTGATCCAGCAGGTTACTACGGATTATATCCCAAAGGATTATAAAGAAGGGAAAGGGACCTTATTAAACAATGTTTGTGGCAGCCCTTTTTGTGGTTAGGAAACTGGAAAACTAAATGGATGTCCATCAGTTGGAGAATGGCTGAATAAAATTGTGGTTATGGAAAAATGGAAATATTTACTGTTCTGAAGAAAACCAACCGGGGTTGATTTCAAAGGGCCTGGAGACTTACACGAACTGATGCTAAGGAAATGAGAGGACCAGGGATCATTATATTCAACAACAATATTTAATGATTAAAGTCCTGATGGTTAAAGGCCATCCCTTAAAACGGACCAAATCATTTCTAATGGAGGTAATGAACTGAACTAGCTATACCCAGAAAAAGAACCCGGGAGATGACTAAAACCTTTACATTTTAAATTCCCAGTCCCTATATTTATACAACCCATCTTTTTGATTTCCTTCACAAGCCAATTTTTAAATAAGTCAGGAATCTGATTCTTTTTGTACAGCAAAATAATTTTTGGTCATGGAACTTATTGTGTATCTAAGTTATATTTTAATATTTTAACATCACTGGTCATCCCGCCATTTTAGGGAGGGGTGGGGGTGGAAAGGTGAAAAAATTGGAACCGAGGTTTGGAATTGTTAATGCTGTAAAAGTTAAATGTATTATATCCTGGGAAAATTAAAGGCTATTAAATAAAAAAAAAAAAAAAAAAAAAAAAAAAGAGAATAGCTTGTTGCTAATTTGGGGCATGAGCCAACACAGAGTTGGCAGCACTGGAACAGAAAAGGAGTGAGGAGCTTTCAGAGATTTGGGGTACATCACTGCATTTGGGTTAGAACACTCACAAATATCAAGACTGGTCTGACTAAAATGATGGGGAAATTCAGAAGCTGTTAAATGAAAAATGAGAACTCCACAGAGTGAATACCAGCAGTATAATTTATCCATCTCTAAGATGGTAGTATTCAATTCCATTAAAAGTAAAGTACAAACAAAACTTAAAGAGATGGCCCAGTAGGCAGATGAAATTCAGTTTTATACTGATAGTAACAATCCAAAGTGTTTTTATGATGCTCTAACGGCTACTTATGGGGCAAAAACTTATACTGCATTTCAATTACTCAATGCTGATGGAATCACATTGATTAGGGATGAGGACATGACCTTAAAGAGATGGGATGAACAGTTCCATAGTGTTCTCAGCAGACCAACATCAATCAATACTGAAGTCATGATCATTTACCTCAAGTTTAAACCAATCATTCCCTAGCTGAAGTTCCAACTAAAGAAGAAGTTTTGAATTACATTAAGCTACTTTCATGTGGCAAAGCACTTGGTGCTGATTTTTTTTCTATTTGAGATTTACAAGATGAGTGGTTCATTGCTCATATAAAAACTGACTGAAATTTTCCAGATTATATGGCAACAGGAAGTTATGCCCCAGAAATTCAAGGTTGCTGTCATTATCCATCTCTATAAAGGTAAAGAGAATATATTGTTCCATGACAATCACAAGGGATTTCTCTCTTAGTTATTGCTGGCAATATTCTTGCCCAAGTCCTCCTTAATAGGCTGATCCTGCACCTGGAAGAAGGTCATCTACCTGAAAGCTAGTGTAGCTTCAGAAGGGGCAGAGGAACAGTTGATATAGTGTTTTATGTCTGACAACTCCAAAAAAATGCAGGAACAGAACAGAGACATTTGTGGAAATGTCAGATGACCAAAGCCTTTAACACTGTCAGTCATGATGACTTATGGAAAATTATGTCAAAATTTGGTTGCCTAAAGTTCATCTGTATTGTATATTAATTTCATGATGTTATGCTTGCCTGGATTCTGGGCAATGGATAATGCTCCTGAGCTTTCCTAGTCACCAATGGCGTGGTGAATTTTTATTTTTAGCATGATGTTTTCAGCCATGTTTGTCAAACACCTTCAATGGGAACAAACATGGAATCAAAGTCAGGTACTGCAATGATAGTAAATTCTTCAACTTGAAAAGCCTTCAAGCCAAAACTAAAATGGAGGAAGTGTTGGTGCAGGATTTTTGTTTGTAGATGATTGTGCAATGCAGCCCCCTAAGCTGAGATATTATAAAATATAGATTGATTCTCTGCTACTTGTGCTAATTTTGGCCTAACAATTAATCCCAAGAAAACACAAGTGCTTTTATCAGCCATCACCACATTCTCCATTTATGGAATCATTATAGCAAATGGAGAAGTTTTGAGTACTATAGATAATTTGACTTATCTTGATGGTATGCTTTCCAGGTATGTACACATTGATAATAAGGTTGACACATGCATTGATAGAGCTGACTCAGTATCTGGGAGACTCCAAAGGAAAGTTGGGAGAGTAGAGATATTAAATGGGTCCCCAAACTAAAAGTCTACAGAAATGGTGTGCTGATCTCATTGTTGTATGCCTGTGAAATCTGGACAATATACCATGCCAGGAAAATGGATGACTCCCATTTGAATTGTCTTAGGAAGATTCTGAAGATTACCTGGTAGGATAAGATACCAGACACTAAAGTACTTTCTGGAGCTAAACTGTCAAGCATTCAAACTCTACTGAAGAGAACACAACTCCATTGGGCTGGCTACATTGTTTAAATGTCTAATGCACCCTTGCCAAAAAGACTATTTTCTGGAGAACTCACACAGGGCAAGATCTCATAAGGTGATCAGAAAAAGCAATACAAGGACACTCTCAAGGTATCCGTTTAGAACTTTAGAATTGTTTATATGACAGGGGAGACACTGGCACAGGACTACTCAGCATGGCAACCTCATCAGAGAAGGTGCTATGGATGTACTCTATATGCAAAGCAGAACTGAATTAGCTCAGAAGAAAAGTGAAATGCACAAAGTTAGAGAATCCATCCCAAATGTTCATGAAGACTATTTCTGCCCTATCTGTGATAGAACATTCCAAGCCCATAGTATTCTGATCAGCCACAGCTGAACACACGAACTTGTCTAAATAGTGATGCATTTTGGTCCTCTTTGAGAATGAAGAACAATAATCAATCAATCAGCCATGATTACAGATATCTGTGTATATACATAGGAATATGTAAATATATATGTTTATATATACACATACACAAATTTCATATATATATATATATATATATATATATATATATATACACATTTAACTGTAGCCTGCTTGGGGGAAAGGGGAGGAAGAAAAGAATAAAGTAAAGAGTATACAGCAAAGATCAAAAGAAAACTACAAGGAAGCAAAGATGGACAGTTTTGAACATAATGTGTAGTATTTGTTATATACTCTTTCTTGAAATGGAAACTTATTGTTTCATATTTTAAACCTTCTTTTATATTCTGCTGTGCACATGATAATGACTTTTTTCCTTTTTCAGTTTTAATTGATTTATTTTAAAGTTATTTATTTAATTAAAATTGATTGAATTAATTTATTTAAAAAATTAAATAAATTTAATTGATTTAACTTTCAAAAAAATAAATACATAAAAAAGAATGATCATGGGCAGAGGGGGAGACACATAGCATTCCTGATTTCTCTTGGCTAATATGCTTATTTGTACTCTATTTACATATGTGATACCACACACCTCCAAGGAATGAAGTTGACTTTACCTATAGTGAAATAGACAGCTGTCTATGGTATGATTTTAGAGCTGCAAATAATGTGCCCCAGATTCTAGCCTCTCTCACCTAAAGTTCTTCATTTCAGACTTGTCACAAAACCTGTAATTCCACCAATTAAGGATTAGAAGGCTAGTAAATTTGAAAGGCTGTCATGTGGAAGAGGGATTAGTCTTGTTCTGCATGGCTTCAGATGGCAGAACTTGGAGCAATGAATGGAAGTTACAGGGAGCCAGATCTTATCTCAATATGAGGAAGGACTTCCTGACAAATAGAACTGTCCAAAAGTGTAATGGACAGCTCTTGATGCCACATGTGCTTACACAATGACTACAACACTAAATGAAAAAAAATCACCAAACTCTGAGTAAGTGAAAAACAAATCAGTGAGTCTAGGGAATAAAAGGCCAAGCATGTCACCCTCTCCAAAACAGAGAAGCAAGGATCTAGTGGGTCAGAATGTTGAGAACTCTCTCAGACCATTCCATTTCTACAGAAGATGGTTTTTCCTATTAATTTTCTTAGTTATAAGGGAAGTATATAAGGAGAATTGGGGGGAAGGGAGTTGTTTTTTTTTTCCCCCCCTGGAAATGCTTATGATGTAAAGAAAAAAAACATCTATTTAAAAAAAATGCTTTTTTAATGGAATTGAGATACTTTTGGATTGGAATGGATTTCTTGTTACTGTAAGAGCTCAAGCGGAGGCTGGATGACTACTTGTCTAGAATGATTAATAAATCAATAAATCAAAAAAACCCCAACTTTTTATTAAGAACCTACTATGTGTCAGTCACTAGGCTAGGCACTGGAGATCCCAACAGAATTAATATAATCCTACTAATAAGAAGTAAAGGGAATGTAAGGGGATTGATGAGGGTGGCATTCTAAATCAAGTTAGATATTCAGAATTTAAATCAAAAACCTATAAGTGTAAGAAATATTAGAAGTTATCTAAAGCAGGGCTTCTTAATTTTTTTACAACCCCTTTTGTCCAAGAAATTTTTATATGACTCTAAGTATATAAGTATATACAAAAAGTATACAAATCAAATATTTACTGATAATAAACAATAATTCCAAGATCTTGGATAGGGTTGTGAACTATGAGAAGTTTTATAGAATAAGCAATAGGGTCAAAGAGATTGCATCTTAGCAATGACAAATTGTAGAAAAATGCTATGAACCTAGCTACTAACTCCAAATTCAACATGTTTTCCTTTTAGCTGATTGCCTCCTAAGTAGGAGAACTTTTCAGAACCTTTCAGGTTCAAGTTTCTACTGCTCCTTAAATATTTGGGAACTTTTTTTTTTGATCAATCACATGATCTTGTTTTATTTGCTAATCATTCAAAATATTTTAAATCTATTAATCAGTTTGTTTCTCCCCTAACCACTAGCTAAGTGTAGCAGCATTTAGGGCAGGACAATTTTAAGGAGGGGAAAAAAGGAAGAAACCATTTTTAAGCAGTAAGGTCATAGCCTAGATACTGAAGAGTGTAGTTAGCTATAGGGTATTATGAAATCATCTAAGAGATGGGATTAAGTAACTTGGACAAAAAGGAGGGAGAAGGGACCAAAGGGAAACTTCCTACTTAAATATATTGCTAAGGACTAGCTTTGAACAGGATTAAAATGGTCCAAGACCTATAAATAGAAGATCTTCTAAGTCACTTAACAAAGTGGTCAGGGTAAGGCTGATTTTATATAAAAAGTCATTATTCATATGGGAAATAAGACCCCTTAATTTAAGTTGTATGGCTGGGAACTTCTATAGACTAACCATGATCATGTCAATCAAAGATTATTTTTATTCAGGGTCTTAAAGGAGAGTTAAAAAAAAAAAAAACTAACTAACTCAACTATCTATCTCCCAATATGCCTTGATTTTTGACTACACAGTCAGGCTGTTTTCCTGAGGCCTCACCAATGTGTGCCCGTGTTCACCTTAGGGATCACTTATTTGTTTAGGGAATTAGGAATTCAGAGACTTTTCCATTGTCCTTTCCATGGGAAAAGAAGAGCCTTTTTTGAAATGCCATGTCAGAACATTTCTTGCACAATCCTGAAATATTCCAGCAATAACTTTAAAGTTAGCTTTCATGATCCAGTCATCTGCCCTCACACTGGAGTTCTAACTTGTGTACAGTCCCCCCTGGCATTCTTTTTGCGAGTCACTAGAGAATGTGCTGCACAGATCAGTCATCTCAGCCATTGGCTCTGGGAAATGAAGGGTTTTTTAATCAATAATGATCTCTGCTGGGTATCAGAACTCCTAAAGGGTAAGCTGTCTATACAGTTATAAAGAAAAAAAAATCCTTTGACATGGTACTCATCAGAAAAAGAACAAAAATAGTTGATAGAAGGGATAGTGACAAGAGAAACCCATTAATGCTCCCCAAGTCAAAAAACTTGGGATTCCAGGTGTCAGTACAGCCTGGGAAAGTTACTTTAAGTAAGTTTTGGTCTCTTCATCTATAAAATGGGAATAATAATATTTGCATGTGTCACCTTATAAAACTGTTGGGAAATTTTTTTAATTAGCTAGAGATCACTATGAATTTTAAATCTATTGGAACACATTTGCCTTTGAATCAGTAGCTGCTATTTATAGATCATGAAATCAGAGAATTTTAGAGTTGGAAAAGATACTACATAAATTCCCACCTCTTAATTAAAAAAAAAAATTTGAAAATTATTTGTTTGGAAATTTTAAAAATATCAATTAAGTTCTGTGTTTCATAAACATTTACTGAGCACTAAATATATATCTAGCACTGTGTTAAGCACTCTGGATATAAAGAAAGGAAAAAACTTAACAAGTACTCTGAGATCCCATTCTAATGAAGGAATTCTACAGTAAATTTTATTTGTACAAAAGAAAGATGGATCTCCCAGTGTCTCTGTCTCTTTTTTATAATCTCGGTTTTCCTAATACTGAATTTTCTTATGACTATATACATCTTTATTGATGACTTCATTTTCAGAGGTTGAGGACATGCATAATCAACATGAATTTTAACAGGGAACACAGAATACTCTGTTTTTGTGCTCAAGGGCAAATTTGAATAGGCAGGAGATGGAAATTAGAGGAATCTTGATCATCAGTCTCCTCTATGATCCTTTATTTTCATATAAATTTCATATGAAAAGGGATCTTAGAAACTGCAGGTCAGTCATCCTTATTTTATAAATGAGTAATTTAAGGGAAACAAATTCCCAAAGTTCTGACAATAAATGGCAAATCTGGGACCAGATCCTTGTTCCCCTGATTTCCATGAAGTGTTGAAGGAGCAGGATGGGTAATGGGGAAAGTGCTAGATTTGTAGTTAGGAAGACATAGCTTTGAGGCCTACTTTGAATACTTAAGAAGTCAGATGACAGAGTGGATAGAATTGGACACGACCTGAGTTCAAATCTTGACATATTTATTAGCTGTGTGCTCTGGAGCAAGTGACTTTACAACTGGTTGCCCCAGTTGCCTCACATGTAAACTGGAAATAATAATAGCATATAACTTCCAGGTTTTTCTGAAGATAAAAAGTGATACCTGTAAAATATTTTGAAAACCCTAAAGTACTTACATCAATGACTTTAGCATTCTCTGTTCTATACTCCACATCTAATTTTGGGGGTCCTTAGAGTACAGGGACAACATAAACCTTTTTTTTTTTAAGAGACGTTTGTAAACAGAAGAAGGGAGGAAAGAAGGAAACAATATTAAATAACTACTATGTGCCAAGCACACTAAATAGTTAAGAAACATTATCCCTTTTGATTCTTACAACAACCCTAGGAGTTTAAGTGCTTATATTTAACCCCATTTTATAGTTGAGAAAACTGAGTCAGACAAAGATTAAATGATTTGTCCAGGATCACATGGCTAGTATTGAACTCAGGTTTTTTTGATACTAGACTTAATGCTCTATCCACTGCCTCATAGATTACAGAGTCATGAATTTATTAGAAGCCAACGTATCCTCTCATTTTAGATGAGGAAACTGAGACCCAGGAAAACCAGGTATTTTCCCCAATGTCACACAAGTTCTGTTAAGGGTAGATCCTAGTTCATCTGACCCCATGTCTATTCTAGCACTTCTGACTCTACTTCCTGATCAATAATACTCTCAAAGTACCTAGCCAGCTAGCATGGGAGTTTGTGTTACTGGATCAGAGATAGAACAAGCTCTGTTTATATTCCTTAACCCCATGGCCCAATCACTGCTGTTTTTAGCTGAGACTATTTCTTTAATGGAGCCATCCTATTGTTTTATACCTGTCTGATCCTTCACCTTGCAGTGCTGAAATGTCAGGCCATGGCCTGGAGAGGGAATAACCTGAACAGCATCTTTTTGTGCCTTCCCATTTATCTGTGGGTGCCCAGGAAGTTCCTCCCCTTGGTGTTTACTCCTAAGCTATGCAATCATTTAAATAGGATATGCCCCAAGTAGTAGAAGAAGCACGGCAGAGCTTTAATGGGTCTGGGCCATTACTAGGTGGGCTTTTCATTTGGATTCCCTGTGATTGGAATAGCAGATAAGTATAACACACACATAACCACCCTCAGTAAATCTTTTCATGTCTTTGGGCTAAGAGTAAGCTAACTGTATCCTCTCAGAAAAGCAGATAACTGTGTGCCTCTGGAAAATAACCTAATATCAAGGTACCAGCCGTGACTAAAGATTTGGGGAGAAGAAGGAGGAGGGGCACTGTGTTTACAGGGATGAACTTCAAATGTATTTACTTGGAGAGTAAATTGCAGAGGAAGATGCAAAGGGGGCTGCACTGGAGCTGAGGTAAGAAAGATTTTTGCTCATGTCTTCCTGAGAGAAGGAAGTATCGAGGGGTATATAAAGCAGCTAATAATTGCAAAGTGATATTAAATTATATAACAATCAAATTAATAAAGATAACAATACTGAGGGCATTTAGTTTACAAAAATATCCCCAACATCTGCTTCTATTAAAAATGACAGATGATTAGCAAATCCAAAATTTGGTAGGAATCCATTAGCTAACAAGGTGAAATTAAAATTTACATCTTGTTCTAACATAATGAAGATAATTAAAAAGAGTGATAAAACCCTTTGATTAACCCTCATCTCATGTTGCATAGTGTTTTATTATGCAAATTAAACACCCAACATTGTAAACTTAATACTAGCTAAGATACTGATATAAATATATTCTAATTTTAAAATTACCCCCCAAATTAAAAAACAAAAAGCAAAAAAAACCCCAAAAAAACAAAAACAAACAAAAAAAAACATCTGATTGAAATCTGCTCTGGTGTCCCTTTTTTTTTTTTTGCTGTGGAAATGAAACAAAACTCAAGGCATGTGTCATGCCGAGATAAGTTATGTCTTGAATTGCTGAAGGTTTGAGGTTTGGCCCTGCTTGTCTTCCACATTATCTTCTGAATGGCTTGAGCTTTATTGCTTTAATTACCCTCCCCACCATAATCAAGCAATGTTATGTCAGGAGAAATGATCAAACCCCACAAAACAAATGGCTGAATCATTCTATTTTGGATTCTTTTTTCATTCCCAATTCTGATAGTTTCTTGCACAGTTGAAGGTGTAGTCCCAATTTGCATTTTAAGTTGAGCCTCCCCCAGCATCCTCCTTGCTAGCAGCAGGGGACAAAGGCAGAACTAAGCTGTTTGGGAAGACCTCTGTGCAGGCTACAAGGGATGTGTGAAATTCTCGGTGGTCTTTCTCTCTGTCTCTGTCTTTGTCTCTCTGTCTCTCTGTCTCTGTCTCTCTATCTCTCTCTGTCTTTCTCTGTATGTGTCCGTCTGTGTCTATCGGTTCTTCTATTTGACTGTTTCTGTCTTTCTCTCTCTGTTTTCATCCATCTATTTGAATATCTATCTGTCTTTCCGTCCCTCCCTCATTTCCTATCTCCTTTCCTCCCTTTCTCCTTCCCTTTCTCCCTTCCCCCTGCCTGTCTTTCTGTCTGTCTGTGATTCTTTGTCTTTCTCTCTGTCTCTGTCTGTCTGTTTCTCTTTTCGTATGTCTCTTTGTTTCTCTCTCTTTTACACACACACACACACACGCACACACACACACACACACATACACAAACACACTACCTTTGTCTCTCTCCTATTGATGGCTACTTATTTAAATACAGTGAAGTCATAGAAATAGATAAAAAGTAGTAAGTCAAAGAGAGCTAGATTGTTTCTCAAGTTGAATATTGCCTACCTGTGATACTGTGGAAAGATTGCTAGATTTAGTCTCAAATTGTTGTTCAGTCATTTCAATTATGTCTCACCTTTTGTGATCTCAATAGTGTTTTCTTGGAAGAAATCCTGGAGTGGTTTGCCATTTGCTTTTCCAGCTCATTTTATAGATGAGAAAACTGAGGCAAACAGGGCTAAGTGACTTGCTCAGAATTACACAACTAATAATTGTCTGAAGCTCAGAAAGATGAGTTTTTCTGACTTCAGGGACAACACACAACACACTGTACCCTCTAGTTGCCTGGACTTTGACGCCCAGCTCTCTTTTACTTCCTGTGGGAACTTAGGCAATTTATTTAACATCTAAAGGCCTCAGTTTCTTCATATATAAAATAAATGGTTTGAACTAGCCAACCTTTGAAGTTACTTCTACCTCTAAATCAATAAGCCTAGAAAATCAAGTGGTTTATGTTGTGTATTATTTCAGGAACTACCAAGTCAGAATGAATTTACTCTCAGTATACATACAAAGTTAGTTCCTCTTCATTCTCCTAACTTCTACTTTATTTTATGTTGGAAACAAAAGACTTGCTTTTAAATACCCCAGCTCTACTATATGCTAGTTTATATCCTTAGGATTCAGTTTTCTCTATAAATTAAGAACCTGAGTTACCTTGGAAAAGTCACAATGCACTTTTTCAGTTTTATAATAATGGGATAATAAATAGAGTGCTAAGTCTGGAGTTAGGAAATTCTGAGTTAGTTCAGATTTGGCCTTAGACTCTTAATATCACTAAATCTTCCTCAGTTTCTTCATCTGTAAAATAAAATAGGGATAAAATAGAGATCTCTTTAAGAAAATTAGAAATAACAAAGGAATATTTTATGCATAAATAGACATAATAAAAGACAAAAGTGGCAGAGACTTAACAGAAGTAGTAGAGATAAAAAGATGGAAAGAAAATCACATCTAACCATAATGGTATCATTACTAATATGAGTCATACATTTTGGAGAATGAAGTCAAGTAGACCTTAGAAAGCATTGTTACTGATAAGATTAGTAAAGTTGATAAAATTCCAGCCAAGCTATTTAAAATCCTAAAATATGATGCTATTAAAGTGCTATACTCAATATGTCAGAAAATTTGGATAACTAAATAGTGGCTATTGGAAAAGATCATTTTAGAGCTCCATCCTAAAGAACAATCCCAAATAATGTTCAGATTACCAAAAATTTGTTTTCATTTCATATGCCAGCAGGTTATGTTTAAGATTCTGAAAGCTAGGCTTCAGCATTATGTGAACCAAGAATTACCAGAAGGGGCAGGCTGGTTTTTGAAGAGGCAGAGGAATTAGAGACCAAATTGCCAACACTTATTGGTTGTAGAAAAATTCAAGAGAGTTAGAAAAAAACCAATTCTTCTCCTTCATTGACTTACATTAAAGGTATTTCCTGTGTAGATCACAACAAAATGTGGCAAGTAACCAAAGATATGGGAGTAACAGATAATCTCATTTGTCTCTTGAAAGACCTCTTTCTAAGAACAAGAGTTAGAACCTAATATGGAACAATTGATTGGTTTAAGACTGGAAAAGGAATATGATAATGCTGTATGTTGTCGTCTTGTTTATTTAACTTATATGCAGAGTACATCCTGTAAAATTCCAGGTTAGATGAATAAAAAGTTGTAATTAAAGTTTCCAGGAGAAATATCAACAATACCATATATGCAGATAATATCACTTTGATGGCAGAAAGTAAAGAAGAATAAAGAAGTTTTTTTCTGAAAGTAAAAGAGGACAGTCTAAAAGATATCTTATAGTTTAATATCAAAAATACTAAGATATTGGCAACTGTTCCCATTACTTCCAGGCAAATAGAAGAATAAATGGAAGCAATATCAAATTTTATATTCATGGGCTCAAAAGATAATTGTTGATAGTGATTATAGACAAAATGAAAAGATACTTTCTCCATGGGAGGAAAACTATGGCAAAATTTGACAGAAAGCAAAAAAAGCTGAGGCAACACCTTGCCAATAAAGGTCTGTTGAGTTAGAGATATGTTTTTTTTCTAATAGCAATACATGACTGTGAGAGTTGGATGAAAAAGACAGTTGAGTGCTGCAGAATCAACAACTCTGGCACTAGAGCAGACTTTTGAGAATCCCCTGGATAGCAAGGAGATTAAATCAATCAATAATTAAGGAAATTAATTATTCACTGGAAGGTCAGATATTGAAGCTAAAACTTAAACATTTTGGCCACATAATTAAAAGACAGGACTCATTGGAAAAGATTCTGATCTTAGGAAAGATTGAAGTCAAAAAGAAAAGGAAATGGCAGAAGATAGCTTGGATTGATAGTGCATTAGAAGCAATGTACATGAACTTGGACAGACTTTGAGAAGTAATAAGAGAATAGAAAGATCTGGTATGATAAGTCATGAAGATTCAGACATGACTGAGTGACATAGCAATTGCAACAATAACATCAACAACAACAATAAAATTGGGATACCAATAACACCCACTTCTCCAGGTTGTCTCAAAGATAAAAAGAGATATTTATAAAGTACTTTGCAAACGTTAAAGAGCTACATAAATGCTATTATTTTTATTATGCTCCATTCTAGCTCTAGATTTATAATTCCAAGACTTAATGCTTTCTAAGCTTTTTTCTGACTCTGTATCTAAGAAAATTTGTTAACCTATGTTTTGAATAATGAAGGATTTGTAACAGAAAATCTCTAAGTTCCCTTTCAGCTCCAGATCTCTGATACAGGGATTGTGATTTTTCTTAGTGATAGCTAAATGCCACTATTATTGATTCAATCCTTTTGAGTAGTCCCTTTTCTAAGAGCCCTTTTTTGAAAAATTTGTAAGGGCTAACATCTTATTAAGAAGCCAACACTCCTGGTGTGAATGAGTTCAAATATTGTAGAATCAGTTCAAGATGCATTGGGCACTTGATATAGGAAGAGAAAAGTGAAATGGAAAAGAGAGGCAGGAAAAGCAGACAATGGAGAATTCTTAAAGCAAACTTTAGAGAAAGAAGGTTTCTGCTAAAAAACTGGTTTTGTCTAAAATGTGGAGAAGCTACCAGTCCCTTTCTAGTAAAGAAATGCCTGTGGTATCTCTCTGCTTGTTTGTGCATGTGTGTATTTGCAGAGAAATAGATGGTGTTAGATAACAGTTGAAGACTCTTACAAATCCCAGTGGCTTGTCAGAAATACCGGATACAGGTTTCCCTGGCAAATCTACAATAACTCATTGACCAAACTAGTTGTCTGCTTTTCCCCTTGCTCAAACTCTGTCTCTCAAGCTCATTGCCTTTCATCTCTCCCTTCTCTCCCCCCGCCCAAAAAAAAATTATAGAACTTAACTTAATGCAAAATGATTATTTTTTTTCCTTTTTGTAGCTTAGGAGGGTCTGAACATAAAACTCTTATCACAGAGCTACAGCTGTAGGAGGAATCCTTTAATCATGGCCTTCCTTCTTGAAGAAGAATATAGATTTATGACCAGACTTGGGTTACTAAGCAAAAAAGAAATATTGCCAGCAGCTACCATATTCCTTCCTATTGGCTGTAAACAGCTTTAATCTGCTTTAGCTGTCATTTTGAAGTCCAGAGATATTAGAGTACAACCTAATTAGGTGGTTGTGGGCAGAAGTATAGTTTATTTTCTTTAAACTAAAGTAACCAAGGTAAATTTTTCAGGAGAGCTCCTGAGCAAAACAGGGCTGGCTAGCATCTGGTCTTCCTCTTCCTTGTTCCCAGTTTTTTCAGTAATCATTCTCTTGGGGACTACTTCTACTAAAGTAACTTTGCTGGGAGCAGAAAATATTTCAGGATGTCACAGAAATCCCCATTCACTGAAGAAATGCACATGGAGAGTAATTTATTCTTCCTTTGTTATATTCTTTCAAAGATCTGTTCTTTGGTTAAAGTTAATTGATAAACTAATTCATGTCAATGCTTCCTTCTGAGACTACCTTTCATTCAACACTGAATATATCATATATGTATATAATGCAATAAGCATTATTACATACACACATGTACACATCCATATGCATGATAAATAGATCTTTATAAAACATTTGCATATTGCATCCCTTTTAAAATATAAGTTTCCTGAAAGAGAAGACCATGGTTTTTGTCTTTTTTTTTATATCCCAATCTTAGCATAGTCCCTGACAAGTTGTAATTTTTTTTAAATGTTTTTTGATTGACTTCTAAGTCAATATTTTACTCTTCCGAATCACAATTTTTTGTTGTTTTATAAATACATTTTATTTATATCTTCTGTTTCTTACATCATCATAATTATCTCAAATATTCCTTCTTTCCACCTCCCAGATAGTCATCTCATAAAACGAATAGTATTTTTAGAAAGGAAAAAAACTCAATACAACTGATTAATATATAAAGAGGGTGTATAAAAATCTAACATGGATTCCTTATTATCATGAAGAAGTAGGGTTGAGATGTCTTCTCATATCTTTTCAATTGAGCCCTGTTTGATTAATATAATTTTCCTACTTTCACTTTTGATTTTTTGGTGTGTAGTTGCTTTTTCCATTTATATTGTTGTCATCACTGCAAAAATTCTTTCTTTGGTTCTGCTTTTTTTAAATTCTGCATTAGTTCAGATAGATCTTTCCCTGATTCTCTAAAGTTATAACACATCATTTCTTATACCACAGTAATATTCCATGACATTTTATTCCATGACATTTATATACCACAATTTGTTTATCGATCCCTTAGTTGTTGATCATCTATTTTATTCCAGTTCTTAGCTGTCAAAAAAGTCCTGTTGCAAATATTTTGCTGTATCTGAGTGTGTTATTCTTATAGATAAGTTCATTAGGATATAAGTCAAGTAATAAATTCTTTGGATATTTAATTTCTTATTTGTATAATTCCATATAGATTTCCCAAACAGATGGATCATTTTATAGCTCTACCAGAATGGATTAGTTAATTCTAAAAACTCACCAAAACTGACTTTTCATTTTTGTCAATTTGCAGTTTATGAGGTGAAATCTCAGGATTCTATTTTTTATTTGCATTTCTCTCATTAATAGTAAGTTAAAGTATTCTTTCATGTGGTTGAGAATACTTCAAAAATCTTCTTTTCTGATATGCTTATCATATCCTTTGGATGCTCATTTATTGATGAATTGATATCTATCTTGTACATGTACTAATTACTGATTTTTTTTTAGATATCATACCCTTATTAGAAAAATTTGGTACAATTTCCCCTCCCCAATTGATTACTTCTTTCTTATGCATTAATTCTGCACTAATTTTGTAAGTGCAGAATCTTTTCAGTTTCAAATCATCAAAGTTATCCATTTTATTTTTTGTAAATTCCTTCTATCTCTTCAGACAACTGATCGTTTCCAAGTAAAAACTGAAAAATAAGGATAATAGCACCCATTTCACAGGGTTGTTGTGAGGAACAATTAAGATGATATTTGTAAAGCACTTAGCATAGTGGCTGGCACATTACTGTTGTAGTTACTCAATTGTGTTGGATTCATCGTGACCTGATGGACCATAGTACATCAATGCTGTCCATAGAATTTTTTTTTGGCAAAGATACTAAAGTGGTTCACCATTTCCTTCTCCAGTTCAATTCCTACAGTTGAGGAAATTAAGGCAAATAGGGTTAAGTGACTTGCCCACATGATATATCCAGTAAGATAAAAGGCCTTAAAAGAGCTCAGGTCTTAGTGACTCCAGGCCCAGTGTTCTATCTACTGATATATACAGATTCACCTAGCCATGTAGTAGATGCTGCATTAATGTTAATTTATTATCATTAGTATCTTTTTAGTTAAGAATTCCATAGCTATGAGAGGCATATAGTTTGTTTCTTTTATAATTTTTCATTTGTTTTTATTGTCCTTATTCAGTCATGTTCAATACTTTGTGACTCCATTTAGGATTTTCTTGACTAAACTATGGGAGTAGTTTTCCATCTTCTTTTCCACTTCATTTTAAAGGTGATAAAATTGAGGCAAACAAGATTAAGTGACTTGCCCAGGGTCACACAGCTAGTAAATGTCAGAGACCAGATTTGAACTCAGGAAGAGAAATCTTTCTGAATCCAGGCCTAGCACTCTTATCTACTGTGACACATAGCTGCCCCACCCCCAATTTTTAATAGTATGGTCTTTAATTAGAAGTATTATGGACTAAAATATAAAGACTAGTAAGTTTAATTTTTACCAGACTGCTTTTTATTTTTCACAACAGATTTTATCAAATACAAAGATTTTATCTAAGGCAAATTTTGCTTTCTTCTTTATCATACAGTTATTAGGTTCTATTATTTCTGATTCTCCATAGTCCAGTCTATTCTATTGATCTACTACTTTGGTTTTTAACCATTACCAAATGGGTTTAGTAATCACTATTTTAAAATACACTCTGACATCTGGAATGTGCTACTTTCCCTTCTTTTATACTTCTTTTCATTCTTTCCTTTGATCTTATAGGTCTTTTGTTTTTTCCAAATTAATTTTGCTATTATTTTATCAAGGTCAATAAAGTATCCCCTTGGTAATTGGATTGATATAACATTAAAACATGAACTCCAGTTTATGTAGTATTGTCACTTTTATTATATTTGCATGGTCTAGACACAGGTACTGAATATTTTCCCAGCTATTTAACTTATCTATTTCTTTAAGGAGTACCTTGCAATTGAATCTATAGAAGTCTCTTGTGTTCTTTAACAAGTTGATTCTCAAATATTTTATGCATTTTTATATATTTAGAATGAGATTCCTTTTCTATTATTGTTTTTCATGTTTTGTTATTATTATATAGAGAGACTGTTGATTTAGGGGGATCTATTTTGTAGTCTGCAACTTTGCAGAAGCTATTAATTGTCTCGACATCATCAATGATTTCCCAAATAAGCTATTATATCATTTGTAAATAGGGATTGGTTTTACTCCTCTTTATTTATTTTTATACCTTTAATTTCTTATTTTTGCCTCATTGCTTTTGTTAGCATTTTCAGAACTAAAACAAATAATAGTTGGGTGAGCATTCTTGCTGCAGTTTAATATTTATTAGATAATAGCCTAGTTTTTTACAATTGCAAATGATATTTGCTTTTAGCTTTAAATAAATCATTTTTATATTGAAAAAAGGTCATTTTTTTGCCTATACCTTATAGAGCTTTGAGCATCTCCTTTACTCCCAGGGGCTCATAATACTGTTGTTAGACTTAACATGGATACCCAATTGCCTTTAGTTCAGACCTCATGAATTAAAGCCCCAATCTTGGTTTTCCCAGCAGCAGAAACTACAGGTGAATTGAACTATGCCTATTCCACATTATTTAGCCTAATGCATCCAACTAGTCTATTGAGATACTTTTGAATGCTACTTCTACCATCGTTGCACATTCTCATTTTCTAGTGTGCCTCACTCTCAGAACAATGCCAATTATTGCAGGTGTCAGAAAGAATACTGCTCCATGATAGGACCTCTATAGCACTATTTCCTTGATTATTTAACCCATTGTTGATTTATATCCTTCCTTAGTTACCCCTTTTCCCCGTTTGACTCAAAATCTCATCCTGGGTCCATGATCTCACATTCCCCTAGTTGCTAATTGCAGTAATTTCAACTCTCTCCCTCCTTGGATAAATCAAGGATACTTTTAAGAATGAAATCTATCAGATTTTACTCAGTATGAACTCCCCATCTTTCTTTTCAGAATATTTTGCTTTATCCAAAATAGCATTCTTCAGTGGAACTCCTGCCTACCACCAAAGCAAGATATCCTTTCTATTCCCCCATTTTTTTTTTTATCCTGTTGCTTCCTCCTTACCCATTTATCTCTATGTCTATTGTATCCAGATCAAACAAATAGCTAGCAATTAGAGGAAGATAAGTCCTCTGGTTGCAGAAAGAGAAGTACCTAGAGATAATTATGAATTATGGAGGGGCAGTCCTCTTCTATGAGGACTTGAGGAAGATTACATAGGACCTGAAACATCTTTGTTGTATCTTTCTATTCCCTTTTGATCTATCCTATACATGTATGAATTTTGAATCATTAGCATTAGCGATTCTTGCTCAAAAAACATTGGGATTTTTACCCAGCCCTAACTCAGTGCTTATGACTATTTTTTTTAAAGTTTGTGAATGAGAGATATCAGTTAGGAACACCTCTCTATGTAATGCATGTTAAAAAAAATGACTGTTAAGTCAATTCTTATCTTCACATTGATAATGTCATCATTTTGAATAAACTTTCTCTTTATTTATGAATATTTTTCAATTGTGATCTTTAAGTTTCACTCTTTCCTAGTTTCTTTGTCAGGTCATTAAAGGTCTATAAACAAATACTAAAATGTTCTAAGGACCTCAGGGGAGCCCAGCAGGGAATCTTTTCATAGGAAAAAAACAAATTATTTTTGTAATATAAAGATATATCTCCCAGTTTATTTTGTAACTCTCAAAGTTTTGATACTTGGGTTCCATAAGTACATGTCAAGGCAAAAACTTTAGTACTATGATACAGGAAATAACAGAGAAGAACAACTCAGGATGTTTAAACAAAGAAAATGAAACACAGTTTGAAGAATTCATAAATCATCACCAAAAAAAAAAAAAAAAGCCACTCTAAGACCCAGAGTTGTTAAATTTAGTCATTATATCTGCATTTGGCATTGTATAAGCTGAAATAGAATCTGAATCCTGATAATCACTAGTTATGTTTCAATAAGCAAGTCAATTAGCATCTCAACATCAATGTCCTCATCTGTAAAATGGGAATTATGATAATGACTTACAGGGCTATAAATATGAACTGTTATTGCTTAAAGAGATTATGTAAATGAAAATACTATTTATGATTATCAAGTGCTATATAAATTGCTTTTTGGCCATTTTTTCAATCATATCTGACTCTTTGTAACCCCATTTTGGGGGTTTCTTGGCAAAAATACTATAGTAGTTTGCCATTTCCTTTTCTATCTCATTTTACAGATGAAGAAACTGAGGAAAATGGGATTAAGTAACTTATTCAGAATTCATAGCTAGTAAATGTCTGTAGACAGATTTTTAATTTAGGAAGATGATCTCCCTGACTCCAGGCCTGGAACTCTAAGGTAGGATAAATTGTGTGCAGATTAGCACTAAGGGAAAAAGGAACTTTTTGAACTGTATTGACCTTGAATTCCCAAGGAGACTCAGAGGCACTATAGTAAAGTGAAAAGAGCTCTTGCTTTTAGGATTCCAATAGTGTCTCTGCTACTTCCTACTTGTGAACTTGGGTACATCACTTAATGGCTTGGATTTTTTTTTTCATCTGTAAAGTGACAATATTATACTTAACAATCTCTAATGTCCTTTCTAGCATAATATTCTATTTATAAAACTATATGGTCCTCAAGAGCATGAACTTTCTTTTGGCATTTTATGTGTGTACATGTTTATATTGTATTCAGGTATGTCTATATGTATATATAAACATAAACATACATAAATGTATAGTATTTTGTATATATATGTGTGTGTGCATATCTGCATATATATGTGTATAAACACATATTGTTATATATAATATATATGTAATATATATATACACATATATCTATTTGGTTATTTGTTTGGATGGAATAGGAAGGCCATATTGGAGAATAATGAAAAAATACTAGAGAAGTTTGTTGTGGATTAGCTTATCTTTCTGTTGCTTAGATTTTCTAATTTGCAAGGAGAGGATGATGCTGTCTGCTCCATCCCCTTTGTGATTTTTGAAGGGGAAAAGTAAGATGATTTTGATGAAAACAAATATGTTATATGAATGTTGATAGCAATTCAGAACTATTGTCATATCTGTCATCTGCCAAGGTTCAGAATGGTCATTCTTGTTCTATACTTTGCAGTTACTCTACAAGGAGGTTACCCCATCCAACAGTCTTGAAGTTATAGTTGTAAAATCCAACACAAAATTATTTTTAGCTGGATATCTTATCTGGACATTCTGTAATTTTGCTACTTAGCCATACCTTTGAGTGAAAAAAATTATGTTTCAAGCCTTTTTTAAGTAGGGTGGGGCCCAGTTCTGTGATTTCATCATTTTGAGAAATTCTTGGTACAGAATTCTATCAAATTAAATATGCTATTCAATCATAACTGATAGTCTTAGAGAGCTGCCAAGAGAATAATGAGAAATTAAATGAATTATCTGAGTGGCCTGTTCATGCTCACAGTGTGGTATGTTTTGTAGCCAGCTAGTACTGGCTCTTGAAAGTCAGTTGTTAAATTTTCATTGCACTTTAAAGCTTGAAAAAGAATTGAGAGAAGCTGAATGATTTGTACAATAACTATAATGACTGAGCTTGGTTGCAGAGAGCAGAGGAGAAAATATATACCCTTCCATCCTTTATAAAAGTGGGGAACTATGTGAAATATTATATAAAGGATGATTCACCAATCCTTTGGATTGGGAGGGAGGGAGAAATACATTTGGAAATGAAGGTAATGTTAAAAAACAAAAGTTATCAATAAAAATTTATTTTTATAGAAAAGAAGAGAGACTTAGGAAAATTAAATGACTTGTCCAGTGTTGCATTAGGTAGTAAGTAGAGGAAACAGGATTAAAAATGATGCTTTCTGACTCCATGTCTAGTCAGTAATCTTCCTCTTATTACATCATGGATAACCACCTACTCATCCTGCCCCCTTTGATAACTGTTTCTTCCAGAATACTCTATTGCTCTATGGTCTTAAGGGAATATTCTTATAGAGGACAGGCAAATAAATAGGTCTTATCGTGTATTATATAATCTCAGGAGAGTAGGAGAGTCTTGAAAGCATCCAACAGTCTCTATGTACCCATGTTGGATTAGAGATATTTGGACACAGGCCTAAGCAGGTCAAATTATTACAAATCAGCAGAACTAACTGAGCCTTGACCTTGGAGATACAATAGATTCATGTTTAACAGGGTGTTTCTTAGGCCCTACCTGTGTCCAAGAATAGAAGAAGCAATATAAAAGGACATAGTACCCTCACAAATGCAAAACCCCGGAATGATTACTATTAAATAGGTCACTCCTTCATGTGATTTACCCTAGGAGAATTGAATAAATTCATTCAAATAAGCCTCTGGCCACTCTTATGATGACTCCCACAAGTTGAGGCAGTGCCTGGGACAAGACAATCAGAAATAATGAGGAAGGAAACAGAAACTATATCTGAAAATGAGTAGGAATGAAGGTCAATAATTAAACTATTTCCAGGGATTCAGGGAGAAGGTGAACTGGATAGGTAAAAGCATAACAGTAAATAATTAAAAGCAAAGTTTGTGGTTCAATTAGATGAAAATAGACAGTAGGTTAATAGTCTAGTAATTAAAGCGATTTAAAGAGCAAAGATTTACCTTTATTACCCAAAGAACTCACATTTCAGAGCAGAATTGTTGTAAGCTTCCTGGAAGGGAGTAAATTTTCCCCTTTGCTTTTTTGCTGGTGCTATCTTCTCAGGCCCTGGTACCAGCCATCTTTGTATATATATTTGGTCATTGGCCACTTGTAGCAATGCCAGGATGGTATAGTTTTCAAAATGGGTCAGAAACCAGAGGTAGAAGTTATAGAAAAAAGGAGCCAGGCCCTTATATCCAAAGACCTCGAAGTTGTAGGCTAAACACTAGATGTCAAGTGCCTGATTTTAACATCCTTTCTAAAGATGCTAAAACTTATCCTAAATCTGTCTTTGATCTTACAACATCTCTCCTTCACATTCTCCCCTGGTGCTAGAGTGGTGTAAGTCTGGGAACACACTCTAGCTCAAAGTTTGTCAGTTTTGCCTCTGGGTTTTCAACTTCAATAGTAAAGAGATAACTTTAAAAAAAATTCTGCAAGTCAGAAGGAGTAAGCTTTATAGATAATCTACCTCTTCTAAGAAACTGGGGAAACAAAGTTATATAAATAATAGTAGTAATTAACAATTCCATAGAAAGTTAAGTTTCCAAAACACTTTACTCATAACATTTCCTTAAGGTAAGTGTTATTGTACTCATTTTATTGAAGAATAAATCAACTAACTATTTTAAATATTTCATGTTAGTTGCTATGCTAGGCAATGGGAATATAAAGAAAAGAAAACATAAAGCTGTCTTTGCCTTCAAAGAGCTTAATTCTTTCCAGGGAAATTCCCTCTGTCTCTCTTCCTCCCTCTCTCTATCTCTGTGTGTATATATATATATATATATATATATATATATATGTATATTATGTATGTATATATATATATATATAATACATATATTTGTGTATATACATATATGTATAATGTATATATTACATATAAAGCTTTTATATGTGTGTATATATATGTATGTAACTTTTATACAAAGTCAATATAAAAAAGGAAAGGAAATGCCAACAATAGGGAGAATCAGGAAAATCTTCATGGAGGAGATCAAACTTGAGTTGAGCTTTGAAAGAGGCTAGGGAAGTAGATACAGTACATTCCAAGCAGAGAGGACAATCATAAAAAGACAGAGAGAATAGGTGAATATGGTGTGATAGCAGCAGCAAAAAGGCTAATCTGACTGGTGTGCCGATCTTGTAGAAGGGAGTAATCATGGGTGACAGATTCATAAAGGTATGGTGGAAGCAGAAGACTTTAAATGCCAAATGGAGAATTAATTTTTATACAATCCTAGAAACAATAGTTAGCTTCTGGAGTTTATTAGCAGGGGAGTGACACTAAGAATAGCACTTTTTTTTCTTTATTTATTTAAAGCTTTTTATTTTCAAAACATATGTATGTTTTTTTCAGCATTAACCCTTGCAAAATCTTGTGTTCCAATTTTCCTCCCCTTCTTCTACCCCTCTCCCAGATGGCAAATAATCCAATATATGTTAAACATGGTAAAATATGTCAAATGTATCATATGCATACATATTTATGCAATTATTTTGCTGCACAAGAAAAATCAGATCAAAAAGGAAAAAAAATAAGAAAGAAAATAAAATGCAAGCAAACAATAACAAAAAGATTAAAAATTCTATGTTGTGATCCATACTCAGTTCCCATAGTCCATTCTCTGGGTGCAGATGGCTCTCTTTATCACAAAATTGAAACTGGCCTGAATCATCTCATTGTTGAAAAGAGGCACATCCATCAGAATTGATCATCGTATAATATTGTTGTTGAAGTGTACAATGATCTCCTGGTTCTGAAGCTCATTTCACTCTTCATGTAAGTCTCTTCAGTCTTCTCTAAAATCATCCTGCTGATCATTTCTTACAGAACAATAATATTCCATAATATTTATATACCATAACTTATTTAGCCATTCTCCAACTGATGGAGTTTCCATCTCAGTTTCCAGTTCCTTGCCACTACAAAAAGGGCTACCACAAACATTTTTGTACATGCAGGTCCTTTTCCCCCTTTTATGATCTCTTTGGGATATAGAACTAGTAGAGACATTGCTGGATCAAAGAATATGCATAGTTTGATAGCTTTTGGGGCATAGTTCCAAATTGCTCTCCAGAAAGTTTGAAGCAGTTCAGAACTTCACCAACAATGTATTAGTGTCCCAGTTTTCCCATTCCCCTCCAATATTCATAATTATCTTTTCCTGTCATCTTAGCCAACCTGAGGGGTGTGTAGTGGTACGTCAGAGTTGTCTTAATTTGAATTTCTCTGATCAATAATGATTTGGAGCATCTTTTCATATGATTAGAAATGGTTTCAATTTCTTCATCTGAAAATTGTTCATATTCTTTGACCATTTATCAATTGAAGAATGGCTTGAATTCTTATAAATTTGAGTCAATTCTCTATATACTTTAGAAATGGGGCTTTTATCAAAACCTTTGAATGTAAAAATGTTTTCACTTCTAAGCTTGTCTGCATTAATTTTGTTTGTACAAAACTTTTTTAACTTAATGTAATCAAAATTATCTATTTTGTGTTTAATAAGAAATTCTAAGTCTTCTTTGGCCACAGACTCCTTCCTTCTTCACAGATCTGAGAGGTAAACTATCCTTTCTTCTAATTTGCTTATAATATAACTCTTTTTGTCTAAATCATGAACCCAATTTGACCTCATCTTGGTATATGATGTTAGGTATGGGTCAATGTCTAGTTTCTGCCACACTAATTTCCAATTTTCCCAGCAGTTTTTATTAAACAACGAATTCTTATTCCAAAAACTGGGGTCTTTGGGTTTGTCAAACACTAAATTATTATAGTCCTTGACTATTTTGTCCTCTGAACCTAACCTATTCCACTGATTGACTACTTTATTAGGAATAGCACTTTTCTAGACATGCAGTAAATACATTAGGTAGGAGAGAAACTGAAGAAACATAAATTAAGTAACTAAAGAAGTAGTCCTAATGAGAAATAATAAAGGGCATAAACTCACATTGTATCCATGTGAATGGAGAGGAAGGGATAGATTTTTTTTTAACGTTCAAATAAAAATCTGAAGTTTGGTGAGGATGTTATGAACTTACTGTGATAATCACTTTGCTAAGTACTGAAGATATAAAGAAAAACTCAAATAGTACCAGTTTTCAAAGATCATACATTAGAATGGGAGAGACACAACATATAAATAATAAGGTATTTCCAACAGGTACATGTGCATATATATTTTATATATTATTTATATATATATATATATATAAATTTTAAATATATATTTATATATATATATTTATATTTTATATAAATATGCATCTCTCTCCTCTGTCTCTTTTGATATCTACAAAGCTCTATCTATATATTTTTGGGCAGCTGAATGGAGGATAAATTTGAGTAGAGAATAACTTGAATCCAAAAGACCAATTATGAGATTATTTTATAAGTCCAGGTGAAAAGTGATAAGGACTTTAACTAAGGCTAGGGCTATATGAGTAGAGAGAAAGATGGAATATATCTATCTATGGAATGTGAAGATCAAAATAACAAAATTTTGCAACATATTGGATGTGAAGTGACAGTAAGGAATCAAGAATGGCACTGAGATTTCAGATATAGGTGACAGGGGAAAAGATGGTGTCCTTATCTGTATTTGGGAAGTAAGGAAAAGTGGGGAGGCAGGATACAATAATTTCTGACTTAAATATGTTGGGATGCCTACAGATGTTTAAGATGTTTAAGAGTCAGTTGGAGGTCCATGAATATAGTTCAGGATAGAACTTAGGATTGGACATATTAATTGAAAATCATCTGCATGGAGATGATCGATAAACCCATAGGAGCTGATAACATCGCTAAGTGAAATAATATGGAGTGGGAAAAAAAAAGAACTTTTGAGCATACCAATAGTTAATGGACATGACTTGGATAAAAAACTGAGAAAAAGCAATTTCTTCTGCAGAAGAACTAGAAAAGAGCAATGTCATGAAAGAGTGGGGAACAGAAAGGATCCCAGAAGAGATGATCAACAGTCAAATGTTGCAGAAAAGTCAAGGACTGAGAAAAGGCCATTAGATTTGGCAATGATGAAATCACTGGGAATGTGAGATACAGCCACTGCAATTGATTGGAGAGGTTGGAAACCAGACTGCTGAAAGTTTATAAGACAGTGAGAGGAGAAGAAGTAGAAGTATTGAATGACTTGAATAGGAAAACCCCTAAATATCCTATATACCTTATAAACTAGATAGACATCCATCTTTCAAACCAAAACCTTGATTCATCTGTTTTATAAGTTTAAAAAAAACAAAAAAAGTTACAAAAATTTTAATACTGACATAGTATACAAACTTAAATTTTATCAAAATTTAGCTTAACCCAAAGTAAAGCACTGAAAATGCTTAGATGGGCTTTAATCAGTCCCACAAGCAAAAAAGGTTTGGTCCTGGCCTTACTGTTAATTGTTATTAGACCTACACATGTAAGTTTCCACAGCCCGGTGAGTATGTCCTTTTAACATCCATTGAGTTTAAAGGAGCAGGTATCAGGCACACTTCCCAAAGTAGCCCATGACACCTTGTTTAACCACACCCCCACGGGTTACAGCAGTGACTAACATTGAGCTATAAATGAAAGTTTGACTAAATAATAAAAAAATAGGTTGGTAAATCTTGTGCCAGCCACTGTGGTCATATGATTAATCCAAATTAACAGAAGAATGGTGTAAAGTGTGTTTAATCATTCAATTCACTAAAGTTAAAGCTCAACTGTGCTGTAATACGTCCTAGTTGATATTAAAATACGCAACTTACGTGACTTTACCCCTGCTGAAGACACTAAAGCTAAGGTACAAACTGGGATTAGAGACCCCACTATGCTTAACTGTAAACTGAGTTTGGGGTACAAACAGTTAAAACAAAGAGTTAGAGATCATAAGCCCATGGAGCTACTTTCAGCTCTACCTCACGATTCTCTCTTGGGCTCTCTATCCCAATTGTAAGTGCTGTAGCTCAAGTAAACATCATATTTTCTCATCTAGACTACTCACTGTCTGACCTCTGATCCATCCCCTTTGTAATCCTTTCTCCATATCCTTGGTGATCTACTAAGGCCACACTGTGGCCACGCAGAAAGAGTTCTGCATATAGAATCAAACTACCACATAATCCCAGGAGTCATATTTCCACATGTCTAACCCTGAGCAAGTCATTTAATTTCTTTGACCTGTGTTCCCTGTTCTATAAAAAGAGATAATAATACTATTTTAGACTACCTACTTCTTAGGTAGTTGAAAATGGCAAAAAAAAAAATGATTTCAAGAAAGAATGATAGGATGTAGTTCATTCACAATCATAATTTGATAGGAAAAAAAGAACAAAGGAGAAGGAAGGGAAAAGGGAGATTAGTGAAAAGAAAAAAGTTTTAAGGAAAGTGGAAAGGAAGAATAAAGATAAAAGGGAGAAAAGAGCAATATAAAGGAAGAAGAGAAGGGAGGGGGAGGAAATGGAAAGAGAATGGAAGAGGGAGAAACTGAAACTTATCTTCATATCCATTTCCAATCATATGCATCCATGTGAGCAGTTGCACAAACACACACACACACACACACACACACACACACACACACACAAGCAAACCATCATTTCTGGTAAAGGAAGTTGCAGAGTTTCATGATATTCTAAACAGAGGACAAAAGTCAAGAGCTTTCAACGTATCCTCCATTGGCCTAAGGGGAATTCCTGCCTGGGAATCTATCCAGTCTGGGAGCTGTGCCCAGACACCCCTCTAGGAAAGTAGTCTTAATGTTGGTGCCAAACTTTCTCTTTTGCTTCTCTGCCCATCCTTCTCCACATCAACAGGAGTCAAGGGTTTTCCTTCTTATGCTTCTGTAGATCCTAGGAGAGTTTAATAGTGATTTAAATTAGGCACTAAGAAATACTGACAGTTACATGTGACTTGAACCACACTTTGGTCCAATTAAAATAGTTTTCTTGGGTCATTGAGCTTGGAGAAGATGGAAAGGGCATTCCCCAGAAGTATAATCTGTCTGGAAGTCAAAGTGATGAGTCAGCTCTTTGCCTTTAGCAAATAAGGAAAGAGCCCTTTGTCTCCCTAAAGCCCTAAACTTAGACCCATTTTGTCACACTTGGATTCTAGACAGAAACAAATAATGTGAGAAATAGGAAGGATTAGAGCTGATAGGTCTGACCCCATATAAGAAAAACTGAGAAGCTTGGCTGGACTGGAATATGAGGGCTCCCACTCTACATTTGACCATAACCTTCTCTGACCTTTTGAATTTATCAACTTTATTTTCCCACCTAAGTGGTTCATTAAAACATACCAACATTCCTCGGCTTATTTTTTTTTTTTTCTGATTAAGGTCTCATTTTTATTTATTTTTTATTTTTTTAAATAACTTTTTATTGACAGAACCCATGCCAGGGTAATTTTTTACAACATTATCCCTTGCACTCACTTCTATTCTGATTTTTCCCCTCCCTTCCTCCACCCTCTCCCCAAGATGGCAAGCAGTCCTATACATGTTAAATAGATTACAGTAGATCTTGGATATAATATATGTGTGCAGAACCGAACAGTTTTCTTCTTGCTCAGGGAGAATTGGATTTAGAAGGTATAAATAACCTGGGAAGAAGAACAAAAATGCAAGCAATTTACATTCATTTCCTAGTGTTCTTTCTTTGGGTGTAGCTGCTTCTGTCCATCCTTGATCAATTGAAACTAAGTTAGATCTTGTCTTTGTTGAAGAAATCCACTTCCATCAGAATACATCCTCATACAGTATCGTTGTTGAGGTATATAATGATTTCCTGGTCCTGCTCATTTCGCTCAGCATCTGTTCATGTTAGTCTCACCAATCCTCTCTGTATTTGTCCTGCTGGTCATTTCTTACAGAACAATAATATTCCATAACATTCATATACCACAATTTGCTCAACCATTCTCCAATTGATGGGCATCCATTCATTTTCCAGCTTCTGGCCACTACAAACAGGGCTGCCACAAACATTTTGGCACATACAGGTCCCTTTCCCTTTTTTAGTATCTCTTTGGGGTATAAGCCCAGTAGAGACACTGCTGGATCAAAAGGTATGCACAGTTTGATAACTTTTTGGGCATTGTTCCAAATTGCTTTCCAGAATGGCTGGATGTGTTCACAATTCCACCAACAATGTATCAGTGTCCCTGTTTTCCCACATCCCCTCCAACATTCTGCATCATCTTTCCCTGTCATTTTGGCCAATCTGACAGGTCTATAGTGGTATTTCAGAGTTGTCTTAATTTGCATTTCTCTGATCAATAGTCATTCCTCAGCTTATTGAAAGGATTCAAAGAGAAACCAAGTGTTTAGGTATAGGAAAAATGAGAATCCAGAAAAAGAGCTTATCCTGGAACTTCCAAATCTGACAAGGTCCCATACCAGAAATAAACCAATCCTTAAATTTCCCGTTGGCAAAAGATGGCCCCATAATATTTTTCTGACCCAGAGACCTTTGAGTCTTCTTTCATGCCCTGAGAAGGTAGGCAGGTTTTATGCAGACAAGAGTTAAATGAGGAAGCAATAGCTACAAGTATTTGCTCCAAATGAATAGGCTGGAGAAATGTTTTTTGAGAAATTTTACAATTATCCAAATTAAACTTGTATTTTTAAAGAATCTATTTTCTATCTACACTTCCATCTGATTTTCAAGTCATTCCTGTTGTCTCATCTCTTTTTCTGTCTGTTTCTAGTTATCTTCAATATCAACTACCATACACAGTAATGTTGTATAATGAACACAGTTTTGGATGTGGAATAAGAAAGACCTGAGCTAAAATCCAATCTCAGACACTTATTGCTCTGTGATCTCTAAAAAGTCACAACATCTCTGTGACTCATTTCCTTTATCTGTTAAATGGGAATAATAATGACACATAATATACATGTTTACTGTGGGAATAAAATGAAATATCTGTTAAAAAAAACAAAACAACACTTCAAGTGCTATATAAATCCTAGTTATTATAATTATAATAATTTTTAATCATTATTAAATAAACATATACTGATTTTCTATATTTGGCTACTCTGGAGTTACAAAAACAAAAATGAGGCGGAACCAAGATGGCGGAGAAGACACAGGCGACTTTCTAAGCTCTTCTCTTACCCTCTTTATCAATATTATATCTAGCCTCAAAAATAGTCTTGACTGCTACAATTCGTAAAGATAAGAAGTAGAACAACTCACCAGCTGAAGAAAATCTGCAGTCTCACCAAAAAAAAAGGTTGGTTCCGGGGCCAGGGGGGAGATCAGCACAGACTGGGAGAGAAATTAGGTTCTGAGGAGAGCCTCAAACCAAAAGTGAAAGCACAGATCTCAGCACAAGCACAGCCCCAACCCGCAGTACGGGGCTTTTCCTTGGGGCAGTTGTAATCCTGCAGGGCAGGAGGACCCAGCCCGGTTAGCCTACAATCTGCCTTGGGGCCATAGAGCTTTTCCAGGGCCGATTTGCATGAGGCAGAGACAGTCTGCTGTCAGCTGCTAATACTCACAGTCCCACAAGAGGCTCCGGTCTGGGGCAGTGACACTTTCACCCCTTAGTCTCTAGCCAAGGGCAATCACTAACCCACACAGCCCAACTGACACTTATGGCTCGGCCAGTGCTGAATCCACTCCTGTTGGGGAAAGGAAAACCTCACTCAGAGCACTCCCATACCTCGGAGCCGGAAATCAGTTTACATCTTCCCTGCTCTGCAGAGGAAGCTGGTAACCCCTGCCTAGGAGTCATCACCTAAAGGCTTTAAAACATGAATAAAAGATGAAAAGAACGATCCACAGCTTCTATGCAGAAAAAGAGCAGGTCAGCAAACCTGAAGAGACCTCAAACAGCAAAATGCATCAGACTGTCCTCCTTACATGATGCTGTCATAGAAGAGACCATTAAAAGTCTCAAAAGAGAGTTAGAAGATAAATGGGGAAAGGAAAGAGAAGCCTTACAAGAGAGCAAAAACTTCCCTGAAATACGAATTGAAAAGTTAAAAATTCCCAGGAAGTGCAGGGAAATAAAATTGGTGAATTGGAAAAAATAAAGAATTCATTAGAAAGTAGGATTTGCGAATTGGAAAAAGAAAATAATTCACTAAGAAATAAAATTAGTGAAATGGAAAAAAATTCCACAGACCAAAACAATGCATTTAAAAACTCAATTGGACATATACAGAAAAAAGTAAAAAAAAGCTAATGAAGAAAATAATTCTTTAAAAATTAGAACTGAACAAATAGAAACTAATGATTCATTGAGACAGCAAGAATCAGCCAAGCAAAACACAAAAATTACAAACTGGAAAAAACCATGAATTATCTACTTGCAAAACGACAGACTTGGAAAATAGATCTAGGAGAGATAATCTGAGGATTATTGACTTTCCGAAAACTATGATGAAAAAAAGGCCTAGATACTATTTTACAAGAAATCATCAAAGAGAACTGCCCAGATGTAATAGAATCAGAAGGTAAATAGGCATTGAAAGAATTCATCGAACACCTTCTGAAAGAAACCCTAAAATAAAAACCTGAAGAATATTGTGGCAAAATTTCAGAACTATCAGATTAAGGAAAAAAATTTTACAAGCAGCCAAAAAAAAACCATTTAAATACCCAGGTGCCACAATAATGAATAAGGATCACCCAAGATCTGGCTGCCTCTACATTAAAGGAACGAAGGCCTGGAATATGATATTCGAAAGGCACAAGAACTTGGGATGAGCAAGAATAAACTACCCAGCTAGTTGAGCATTTTCTTCAGGAAGAAGATGGACATTTAATAAACAAATGAATTCCATTTGTTTCTGAAGAAAAAACCATAACTAAAGAAAAATGTGATTCCAACACAGAACTCAAGAGATGCAGAAAAGGTAAAATAACTCTTGAGAACTGTATTTCTGTTGTGGATATACAAAAGAATACATGTATAATTTGATTGTACTGATATAACATAAAAAAGGGAAGTAGATATGGAAAAGGGATGATGGCAGAATAAGGTGGGAAGGAGGGATAAAAAGAGGGAAACCACATCCCACAAAGAGGAAAAGGAACTTATCATATCTGAGAATTAGAAAGGGGAAGAACATTGTGTGAATCTTACTCTCATCAGAGTTGGCTCAAAGAAAAATAATTGACATTTGTTTTAGAGAAAATTCTCTCGCCTCATTAAAAACAGGGAGAGGAAAAGGGAAAAGAAAAAGAGTAATAAGGGAAGGAAGGGGAAAAGACTCAAAGTGGGGGAGGGAGGGATTATAAAGAAGGTAAGCATCGTGATACAAGAGGGGTACATAAGTTTAAAAGGGGGAAATAGGGTTGGGGGAGGTAAGAATAAGTAAAGCATAATCTGGGGTTATTAGGATGGCAGGAAATACAGATTTAGTAATTCTAACCTGAAATGTGAATGGGATGAACTCCCCATAAAGAGGAGGCAGATAGCAGACTGGATCAAAAGTCAGAACCCACAATATGTTGTTACAAGAAACACATTTAAAGCAGGAGATACATATAGAGTAAAGGTAAAGGCTGAGCAAAATCTATTATGCTTCAGGTGAAGTCAAAAAGAGGGTACTATCCTACCTCCAGATCAAGCAAAAGCAAAAATTGATCTAATTAAAAGAGATAAGGAAGGAAGGAAATTGCATCCTGCTAAAGAGTAGCATAAACAACGAATCAATATCAATATTAAACATATATTCACCAAGTGGTATGGCATCCAACTTCCTAAAGGAGAAGTTAAGAGAGTTGCAAGAAGAAATAGACAACAAAACCTGTAATAGTGGGAGATCTCAACCTTGCACTCTCAGAATTAGACAAATCAAACCACAAAACAAATAAGAAAGAAATTAAAGAAGTAAATAGAATATTAGAAAATTACGTATGTTGGATCTTTGGAGAAAATTGAATGGAGATAGAAAGGAATATACTTTCTTCTCAGCAGTTCATGGAACCTATTCAAAAATTGACCATATATTAGGACATAAAGACCTCAAAATTAAATGCAAGAAAGCAGAAATAGTAAATGCTTTCTCTTCAGATACTGATGCAATAAAAACTACATTCAACAAAAAGTTAGGGGGAAATAGACCAAAAAGTAATTGGAAACTAAACAATCTCATCTTAAAGAATGATTGGGTGAAGCAGAAATTATAGATACAATTAATAATTTCACTCAAGATAATGACAATGATGAGACGTCATACCAAAATTTGTGGGATGCAGCCAAAGCGGTAATAAGAGGGAATTTTATATCCTTAGAGGCTTACTTGAATAAAACAGAGAAAGAAAAGATTAATGAATTGGGCTTGCAACTAAAAAACTAAAAAAAAAAAACAAATTAAAAACCCCAATCAAATACTAAATTGGAAATTTAAAATTAAAGGAGAAATTAAAAATATTGAAAGTAAAAAACTATTGAACTAATTAATAAAACTAAGAGTTGGTTCTATGAAAAAGCCAATAAAATAGATAAGCCTTTGGTAAATCTGATTAGAAAAAGGAGGGAGGAAAATGAAATTAGTAGTCTTAAAAATGAAAAGGGAGAACTTTCCATCAATGAAGAGGAAATTAGAGAAATAATAAGGAGTTATTTTGCTCAACTTTATGCCAATAAATTTGATAACCTAAGTGAAATGGATGACTACTTCCAAAAATATAGACTTCCCAAACGAACAGAGGAGGAAGTAAATTGCTTGAATAGTCCCATTTCAGAAAAAGAAATAGAACAGGCAATTAAACAACTCCCTAAGAAAAAATCTCCAGGACCAGATGGATTTACATGTGAATTCTACCAAACATTTAAAGAACAATTGGCCCCAATGCTATATAAATTATTTGATAAAATAGGGAATGAAGGAGTCCTACCAAATTCCTTCTATGACACAGACATGGTCCTGATACCTAAACCAGGTAGGTTGAAAACAGAGAAAGAAAATTATAGACCAATCCCCCTAATGAATATTGATGCTAAATCTTAAATAAGATATTAGCAAAAAGACTACAGAAAATCATCCCCAGGATAATACACTATGATCAAGTAGGATTTATACCAGGAATGCAGGGCTGGTTCAATATTAGGAAAACTATTAGCATAATTGACTATATCAATAAGCAAACTAACAAAAACCATATGATCATCTCAATAGATGCAGAAAAAGCATTTGACAAAATTCAACATCCATTCCTATTAAAAACACTTGAGAGTATAGGAATAAATGGACTTTTCCTTAAAATAATCAGCAGCATCTATTTAAAACCATCAGTAAGCATCATATGTAATGGAGACAAACTGCAACCATTCCCAATAAGATCTGGAGTGAAACAAGGTTGCCCACTATCACCGTTACTATTTAATATTGTATTAGAAACGCTAGCTTTAGCAATAAGAGCTGAGAAAGAGATTAAAGGGATAAGAATAGGCAATGAGGAAACCAAATTATCACTCTTGCCGATGACATGATGGTATACTTAGAGAACCCAGAGATTCTACTAAAAATTTTAGAAATAATCCATAACTTTAGCAAAGTTGCTGGTTATAAAATAAACCCACATAAGTCATCAGCATTCTTATATATCACTAACAAATCCAACAGTCAGAGTTACAAAGAGAAATTCCATTTAAAGTAACTACTGATAATATAAAATATTTAGGAATCTATCTGCCAAGGGAAAATCAGAAACTTTATGAGCAAAATTATAGACCACTTTTCACACAAATTAAGTCTGATCTAACCATTTGGAAAAATATTAAATGCTCTTGGATAGGGCGAGCAAATATAATAAAGATGACAATATTACCTAAACTAATGTATTTATTTAGCGCTATACCAATCAGAGCCCAAAAAACTGTTTTAATGACCTAGAAAAAATAACAACAAAGTTCATATGGAAAACAAAAGGTCAAAATTTCAAGGAATTAATGAAAAAAAATCAAATGAAGGTGGCTTAGCTGTACCAGATCTAAAATTATATTATAGAGCAGCAGTTACCAAAACTATTTGGTATTGGCTAAGGAATAGATTAGTTGATCAGTGGAATAGATTAGGTTCAAGGGATAAAACAGTCAACAAATATAGCAACCTAGTCTTTGACAAACCCAAAGATCCCAGCTTTGGGATAAGAACTTACTGTTTGATAAAATTGCTGGGAAAATTGGAAACTAATATGGCAGAAACTAGGCATTGATCCATACTTAACACCGTACACCAAGATAAGGTCAAAATGGGTTCATGACCTAGGCATAAAGAATGAAATTATTAATAAATTAGAGGAACACAGGATAGTTTACCTCTCAGACCTGTGGAAGGGAAGGTCTTTATGACCAAAGCAGAACTAGAGATCATTACTGATCACAAAATAGAAAATTTCGATTATACCAAACTGAAAAGTTTTGTACAAACAAAACTAATGCAGACAAGATTAGAAGGAAGCAATAAACTGGGAAAAATATTTTTACAGTCAAAGGTTCTGATAAAGGTCTCATTTCCAAAATATATAGAGAATTAACTTAATTTATAAAAAATCAAGCCATTCTCCAATTGAAAATGGTCAAAGGATATGAACAGAAATTCTCAGATGAAGAAATTGAAACTATTTCTAGTCATATGAAAAGAAGCTCCAAGTCATTATTAATCAAAGAAATGCAAATTAAGACAACTCTAAGATACCACTACACACCTGTCAGATTGGCTAAGATGACAGGAAAAAATAATGATGATTGGTGGAGGGGATGCGGGAAAACTGGGACATTGATGTATTTTTGGTGGAGTTGTGAACGAATCCAACCATTTTGGAGAGTAGTTTGGAACTATGCTCAAAAAGTTATCAAACTGTGCTTACCCTTTGATCCAGCAGTGTTACTACTGGGATTATATCCCAAAGGGATTATAAAGAAGGGAAAGGGACCTGTATGTGCATGAATGTTTGTGGCAGCCCTTTTTGTAGTGGCTAAAAACTGGAAACTGAATGGATGTCCATCAGTTGGAGAATGGGTGAATAAATTGTGGTATATGAATATTATGGAATATTACTGTTCTGTAAGAAATGATCAACAGGATGATTTCAGAAAGGCCTGGAGAGACTTACACGAACTGATGCTGAGTGAAATGAGCAGGACCAGGAGATTATTATATACTTCAACAACAATACTATATGATGACCAGTTCTGATGGACCAGGCCATCCTCAGCAACGAGATCAACCAAATCATTTCCAATGGAGCAGTAATGAACTGAACCAGCTATGCTCAGAAAAGAACTCTGGGAGATGACTAAAACCATTACATTGAATTCCCAATCCCTATATTTATGCACACCTACATTTTTGATTTCCTTCACAAGCTAATCGTACAATATTTCAGAGTCTGATTCTTTTTGTACAGCAAAATAACGTTTTGGTCATGTATACTTATTGTGTATCTAATTTATATTTTAATATATTTAACATCTACTGGTCATCCTGCCATCTAGGGGAGGGGGTGGGAAGGGTAAGAGGTAAAAAATTGGAACAAGAGGTTTGGCAATTGTTAATGCTGTAAAGTTACCCATGCATATATCCTGTAAATAAAAGGCTATTAAATAAAAAAAAAAAATGAAATAGTCCGTACTTTCAAGGAACTTACAATTTAGAGAAAGAGTACAAAATGCAACTCTGTATGTATAGATAAAATAGAATTGATGTTTTCAGGAAGAAGACATTAGGAGCTAGGAAGATCATGAAGAAAGACTTAATGAGAAGGTAAAATGAGCCTTGAAGGAAACTTGCGTTTGAGTTCCATGAAGCGAACATATAGATCCCTAAATGTAAAAACACAACAATGGAAGACAGAAGGAACCATGAGAAGGCCAGTTTGAACGAATGATAGTTGGCTTGAAAGGGAACAAAATGTAACAAGGTTGAAAAGTAAGTTAAAGATTATAAAGACTTTAAATTGCCAAGTAGAGTAATTTATATTTGATCCTAGAGGTCATTGAAATCCACTAGATTTTCATTAGGGTGGAAGGATGAATGATATGGTTAGAATTTCACTTTAAGAAGATCAAATAGTGGGGGAGGAGCCAAGATGGCAGAGAGAACACATGCTTCTTTCTGAACTTCTCCCTGGACCCTCAACTAATTATTAAAATCAGCCTCTGAATTAGTTCTAGACTGGCAGAATCCATGAATATTGGGAGTTAGAGATAATATCGAAGTTAGAGATAATATCGAAGATCACCAGAAAAGATCTGTTTCAATGGGGCAAGTAGGGAGGTGGCCAGGTGCAGTCAGGCAGCGCACGAAGGCCAGTGCATGCTGTGCAGACTTGAATCCTGTTTTTTAAGGGTGCAGAATTTGTGAAATGGAAAAAAAATACCATAGAACAAAACAACTCATTTAAAAACTCAATTGGACAAATAAAAAAAGAAGGTAAAAAAAGTAAATGAAGAAAATAATTCACTAAAAATCAGAACTGAACAAATGGAAATGAATGACTCAATGAGACATCAAGAATTAGTTGAGCAAAATCAAAAAAAAAAAAAAAAAAGAAAAGAAAAGAAAAGATAAGAAAGAATAGAAAAAAATGTAAAATATCTAGTTGGGAAAAGAACTCACTTGGAAAATAGATCTAGGAGAGACAAAACTAATGGCTCTCTTCAACAATGAATTAATTCAGACCAGTTCCAATTGTTCAGTAATGAATAGAGTCATCTACACCCAGAGAGGGGACTGTGGGGACATATTCTATGTGGACGAAGCACCAGATCTGAAGTCAGGAGGACCTGAGTTCAAATCTGGTCCCAGACACTTAACATTTCCTAGCTGCGTGACCCTGCCCTGTGGAACCCCACAGGGCAGCTAGGTGGCACAGTGGATAGAGCACCAGCCCTGAAGTTAGGAGGATTTGTGTTCAAATTTTTCTTCTTTTTTTTCTATCCACATAGAATATGAGCTACATAGCATTTTCATTCTTTCAGTTGTTGTTTGCTTGCATTTTTTTTTCCTTCTCAGATTTTTTTTTCTTTCTAGATCTGATTTTTCTTTTGCAGCAAAATAACTATGTATGTGTGTGTGTGTGTGTATTGTATTTAATGTATATTTTAACATGTATTGAAATACCTGCCATCTAGGGGAAGAGGTTGGAGGAAGGAAGGGAAAATTTGGAATAGAAGATTTTGCAAGTGTCAGTGTTGAAAAATTACTCATGCATATGTTTTGTAAATAAAAAGATATAATCATATTTTTTAAAAGATCCATTAATAACATGGAATATAGATTCAAAAAACTGAAAAAGAAATATATATTGGAAAAAGAAGAGGATTGCTTTTCACAAATTAGGAAATACAATTATATGAGGAATGTCATCTGTAGTCAAATGAAGAAGCCATCTAATTCAAAATTGTCTTTGATAAGATCTCTAAAAAATGGATAGCTTGGTAGAAGAATGTGTAAATTAACAAGATGAAATTCACACAAAAAAATCTTTTACCATATTAGCAGCATTATCATTTGTTTAATCCAAGACATTCAATCTTCAAATGGGAGATATGGCACAAAAACAAGATTTTTATGTGTGCGTGTATATTTCCCCACAGGATAACTTTTAAATGTCCTGATGCAAATAAAAACATGGGCACACTTGGAATTGTGTCAAATATTCTTTGCCTTATTCACCTTCCTAAGGGGAAAAAAAATTCAAATTAATTTGCAATGAAATCTTGGAAGACACAATCATAATGAATGGATAAATATGAAAAAATAACATTTTAGAACTTAAATAATTTAGAATGGGAACTTGATATAATGGACCCAATGTTGGACTTGGAGTTAGAAAAAAAAAAATCTGAGTTTCAGTACCACCATTAAAGTATACCCGCTATGTGACTATGGTTTGATTAAGAAAATAATAAATTAACATTATTTATATAGTACTAGAATTTTTTTACATATGTAGTTAAACATTTCTCAATTACATTTTAACCTAGTTCTTGCTATGGAAGTTATTACCTCAATGCAACCTATGGAGCCCAATCTTCTACCTTTTATCTATAGTACCTACTTTATATGTTCATTGTGAGTACAGAATGAGACAATCTATGCAAAGAGCTCGGTTAACTCTGAATCACTGTATTAAGTAACAGTTAATAATTTAACTAGCAAGGTCTGGATTTTTTACTAATTAGCTGTGACTCTAAGTGAGTAATTTTATACTTTTGACCCTCAATTTTCAAACCTGTAAAATGAACATATTTCAGTAGATAAAAAATAAAGTGTTTTTTTTCATTCCTAATATGATCAAAAGGGAATAAATAGATGCATATACATAAATGCTTATATTTGAATGTATCCAAACCTTAATTATCTATGCTAATGGAGTAATAAAAATGGACAGATAATATATAACATTTATATTTGACTTTGAATTTCATCATTAATTATATTGCAATGAATTATCTTTTGAATAAGATTCTAAGATAAATATTAACATTTCTTTTCTATGTCCTTGTTCATATACCATATATCCAATTCTATAAGCAACTAGATAGTACAGGGGATAGTGATATTGGAAGTTAGGAAGACATGAAATCTTACATTCATTAGATGAGTAATCCTGGACAAATCACTACTGTCTGCCTCAGTTTCTTCATCTATAAAATGAGGATAATGATAGTATTTACCTTACAGAGATGTTGTGAGGCTCAAATGAGAATGGTTTCAAAGTGCTTAACAGAGTGCCTGGAATATCAGCACTTTTTACTCCCTTTAAGGATTTCTATGGCCAAAAATATCATCACTTAGTGGTCAACTTACTGGCAATGAGATATTTAAAAGAAAAGAGACATTAAGTGCCTACTATGTGCCAAGTACTGTGTTAAATATTTTAAAAGTATTATATTTTTTGATCTTCATCACACCTTATAAGGTATTATTAGCCCCATTTTAGAGTTGTGGAAACTGGGACAGATGAGTTAGAGACTTTCCCAGGTCACACAGCTTACAAGTGTTGGAAGCCAGATTTGAATTCAATTCACTGACTCAGACTAAACACTCTGTCCACTGTGCCAATTTTTGTCTTGTGACAAAAAATTACCAAGTTGTAGAGGGGCCATGATGAAATCACTTCCTTGAAGTATTGATACACACATACACATATAATACTGGGGGAAAAGTGATAACAAAATATGTTTAATGGCAGGATAAAGGCAAAGATTGACAAGATGAATACATGAGAAGTAGAATACCAACATTGGATGTAGAAAGAGCTCCATTCAAGTCCTATTTCTGACATATTCTAGTGACATAACCATGTACAACCAAGTAACTTCTCAGGATCCACCTGCAATTTTCTAGCATGATAAATTACAGGTCGGTTGCCAGTCTACATTTGTGGAGTAAGTTTTAGTATTCTCCAAATTAATAAGATCACAGGTTTAAAACAGAAAAAAGATCATTTTTGTTTAAGATCTGCATTTATTTGAAAATGTTCTTTTTGTCTTATAATATTCAACAGTGCATTTGATTCCATAGACTGGGAGCTAGGTGCATTTTATTTCCTCTTTTTTTCCATTTGTCCCTAAAGCAATTAGTCTGCCCTCTTTGCTAACCCATCATCTCAACTCCCACCACAATAATGTTCAATGTTCAAATTTATTTCTTTTTTTCCTTAAGAAATGTTACTTTTTTATTTATCTTACATTTCCTTTCTTATTCTTTTTCCCCCTTTTGGATCCTCTAGGCTCTATCCTCAGGATTATTAATTCTTTTTTTTTTTAAATAGTATTTTATTTTTTTCAAATACATGCAAAGATAGTAGCAAATGTATTTCTTTCAGCACTAACTCCATGACATTACCCAATGATACAGATCTTTCTATTTTTCTCCCATTCTCTCTTATCTTCTCTCTCTTTGGCCCTCTCCTTTATCTCTCTCTCCTTTTCTTTCCCTGTTTTTAAATTCTTTTTCCTTATCATTCTTTTACCTTCTCATCTCTTCCTTTCTCTTTTCCTGCTTTTATCTCATTCTCTCCTTTCTTCTTTTTCATTCATACAGTTTCTCTCTCAAATTTGCTTTTTCCCTCTTAGTATTTTTAAGTCTTATTCTCTTTCTACTTTGCTTATTCATCGATTCTCTCCCTATTTTTATCCTCTATTCCCTTTTCCCTGTTCTCTCCTCTCTTCCCTCCTTTCCTTCTTTCTTTTTTACTCTGTCTTTTTCTTACTCCCTTCCTCTTTTCTCTTTCCTTGGTGTCTGATACCAAACTCAATGATCAGTTGATCAGCCTAGCCCATCTGTCTGGCTGTTGACACACAGAGCCTCCAAGCTTCTGTTTTCCCATTCTGTTTCTGTATCATTCAGCAAGTTGTGTTTTCCTCTGAGGTCATCCTTAAAGGTCTATGTGTCGTGTTTTTCATTTCTGCCTTGTCGGGGAAATCTTGCCAGTGCATCTATCAAATTAATCATCAAGCCCTGATGTAAGAGTATGGTTCCTCTCACATTTTTCATTATTAGATAATTTATTAATATCCTTCCAAGCAACACTAGATTTATCTTGATAAAACTACTATCAGTGGTGACACAGGATATGGCACAGGAGAAGTTCTGGGAGGAACCATTTGCTCACCTCTCTCAACCCTTAATACCCTGGACAGCTCCAAACAGGTCTGGCCCAAGGGGTTTCCTAAGACTCAGAACATTTTATCATTTTGATAAAGTTGACCCAGGGCTACCTCTTAGGGATTGCTGCCACAGTGCCCATCTGCTTCTCTCCTCCCTGCTCTACTGAAAAAAAAAAAATAAACAGAGCATGTGTGTATTTGAGAGGAAAGGTAGCAGAGGATGGATAAATTACCTTTGAAGATGGGGCTATTTATCTCATCTCCATTCATGTATCTGCAATGGACAACTTCACTTCTTAGTTCGAGTGAACTGCCTAGGAGGCCCCACATAAGATAGCCACAGGAGTCCATTTGATTTTCCTTTGACTGTTTTTTCCCTATATTTACCTTTGCATGAACACTCAGATCTCATATAAACACTAGTACCCCCAAAGATACTGTGCTGTGCCAGCTGCTGTTGCAACTACCCTCCTCTACATTATCTCTCCAGAAGGAGTTCCAAGACTGGGTCCACCCAGCTCCCTGGTCTATTATTCACCAAAATGAAAGCACAAGAGACCTTTCAGAAAAGGCGGCTGGCTAATGAGCCTCTTGGCGGACATTAGCTTGAGGATGTATTTGTGATATGAGTGGCAGTTGTGCAGCTGCCATTCCATGCAATTCAGGACAGCTATTTCATTAATTGTGTTTCATGCTTCATTTCCTTGGATAAGAAAGAAAGAAAGAAAGAAAGAAAGAAAGAAAGAAAAAAGAAAGAAAGGAAGGAAGAAAGGAAGGAATGAAGAAAAGAAAAGAAAGAAAGAAAGAAGAAATGTAAAACAAAAATTATAAATACTAATCCTTTTCTAATTTATATCCCAACACAAAATGGTCCTTAATTCTCAGGACCTCCAGCCTGCGCCATCTTGTTTCTAAGGCAGCTCTCAGAAAATATTCTGAAAATCCAAGCAATCTTTTCTCTAATTAATATCACTAGATAAGGGATTTTTCTACCAAAAATAGAGTTTAAGGGGGAGTTTCATTTATAGGAAGGTAAACATTGAGTAGGAGTTCCAAATCTTTCTCATAACGAAGAGATGAAGTCTTAGTATACTGATTGATGATGAGGTAAGTGGGTGATCTTCTTCAGGGAGTATTCTAATGATTTCAAAGTCAGCTCTGTACACAAAAGGATTTGTTGCCTGTGACCCTAAACATATTTGTCTTTCTGGCTAGACACACATTTTGAAAAGGAAAAACAAAGCCAAAAAATGAGTAAAAGAATCACTTCTAGCTGATGACTTAAAGTATTTTACAGATGACAATCACTGCACTTGGGTACTTCTGGGGAAGGCTTTTTCCCTGTGGCCTCAGAGCATGTATGAGTGACATTATTCAGAATTCACATGACAACATAAGCTATCTGTAAATCATAAGATACACTTTGTTGATGGAGGCAGTTGAGGATTCTGAGGTAAGGGGTTTCTTTTCCCCAATGCTCAGCTACAAAAAACTAATCTCTGCACCCTGAAGAAATACCCCTCCTCTAATATTCCAATTTATTCAGAGACTTTCTGGCAAGTTCCAAAAGCTTCCTGAAAAGAGATGCTACTCTGAGGCGAGTCTGTTTTTGGGATTGTTCATTCTTACAACTAGGCTTTCTATGGTCTAGACAGATGTCCAGTTATACTTTGGTACACACAGGATTCATATGTTCATGTTGACAGTACATTTCAGTTGTGACCAGAGCCAAGATCCTAATCCAAATTCAGGAACATCATTCACTTTGTTGAATTCCATCAAATCAGTGTGGGGTGGGAACTCAGTTTGTCTAGATTTAGCAATGCTAGGAAAAACCAGGACCCACCTGGCTTTCTGGCTTTTTAAATGCCCATGGCTCTTAGAACCTATTAATATGGTTTGAAATAAATAGGAAATTGCTTTGCTTGGGTCACCTAGTAGTTGGATCCATTGTCATTAGAATTTCAAAATGGATCATCTCTTTCCCTTTGCTAAATCATAAAATAAAAAAGATATCTAGAAGAAATGTGTTTCCCAATATTATTGCAACAAATAAGGGGTTACTTGGACAGAACTTATATATTTCTTTTCAATTTTCACATATTTTTGGCATATCTTTTTGCCTGATAAATTTCTATTTCCTACGCTTACCTTTCATTCTCTACCCTCCCTCCTGACCTCCAATACATATAAATGTGACTGGAACTCCAGAAAATCAAGAGTGTAGGCTATAAAGCCCAAGTGGGACATAAACATCCAAATCAACTTCTCATTTTGCCCAGAAGCAAATGTTTCTCATTTTCCAAAGAAATTGGACATTTATCATCATCATCACAGTTCACATTTTCTTTCAATCTTATAAATGTCTATAATGCTGAACTCTAATTCCAGCTCTAGATAGGCCAGAAGCCTAGATGAGCCAGAAAACCATAAATTGGGTGGGTTTTTCTTAAGGCCAAGGTGAGTAGAGTGGAAAAGCTAAGAAGTGGCTTACACTGGGCTCATTAGGTGAATAGGTCTGGTAGTTTACAAACAAGTGAAGGTGAATTTTGACTGAAAATCTAATTTTGAGGAACATATTTCTTTCTATACCATAGGATAAAATGAGGTGATAGAAAGTATAATAAACACTTAATGGAATTTGAATACCAGGATTCATCCTATTAGTAGATTTTGATGCAATGAGAGAAGCATCATCTTCACTGACTAGAATCCATGAGATTTATTTGTAGGCTCATTCAGATGGGCAGTAAGACCATTCCCCAAATTAATAGACTGCAGAAACTTACAAAATAAAAAAATAAAAGAATCAGTCTTGCCTCTCATTTCCCCAACCTTCTCTATAGGAATTGAAGATAATAACTAGATGGTTCAGTGATAAAGTACTAGGCTTGAAGTCAGAAAGACCTGAATTCAAATCTGGCCTCAGAGACTTACTAGATGTGTGGCTCTGGGCAAGTAAATTAATGTTGTTTACCTTAGTTTCTTCATCTGTAAAATGAGCAGAAGAAAAAAAATTGTCAAACCACTTCAAAAGCTTTGTAAGAAAACCCCAAATAAGATCACAAAGAGTTTAACAGGACTGAAATGGCTCAACAAGAACAAAAAAGAACTGAAAGGATCCTTGGCAGAAAAGATTAATTTTAAGGAAACAGAAGATTAGGAAGAATGGATTAGGTGCTGTGGCTTCCTTGAGCTAGAGCTCTCCAAGATCCAAGGTCATAGAGACAATTTACTACTATTTTACCATATTACTACACTTCAATCAAGTCAAGTCAAGACAGATTTATTGAATACCAATTACCTGCCATTACCAATGCCACTGTCCACTGATACTGAAGGATAATATCAAAAAAAAAAAAAAAAATACCTCTCTAGACCACACCAGGCACTTTCCAGTTCTTTCTCCACAATGTCAGCCTCTCATTCCTGACTGAATTGGGTAATTCTTCTTAGAACCTCCATTTTAAGGAAGGACCCTGAGATGGACATGTATTCATTCCTCTCCAAACTGTACTCTAGACCCAAAACAAAACTCCTTCACTTGCAGGTACCTTCATTTTTCCCCTTGTTTTTGAGCCTTACTGTATCCTTTACAGTTTCTTCCATTAAAATGTGAATTCCTTGAGGGCAGATATTATCTTTCATATTCCTTGGTACTTAGTTCAATGCCTACTAATCATTTAATAAATGCTTGTGGACTGCCCTTCAATTGATTCAGGCACATCTCTTTCTCCCAATCTATTTCTTTTTCCATTTGCATTACTGGAGAAAATAAAGTGTCTCCATACCAAGAAATCAATTCAATGTTATGCAGATCCAGCCTCTTTCTCTGCTCATCTGTCTGTCTGTCTCCCTCTGTCTATCCTTTTCTGTATCTTTGTCTCCCTTCCCTGTCTCTCCCTCCCTCTCTCTCCTTTCCTTCCCTATTTCTCTCCTTTCTTTCTCCCCTCCCTTGCTTCCTCCTTCTCTTCTTCTCTCTGTCTCTGTCTCTCTGTCTCTCACTGTCTCTGTCTCTGTCTCTCTGTCTCTCTCTCCTCCCTCCTCCCCCCCCCAATCTAACAGAAACATTGAGGAAAAGGAGAGCAAAAGTCCTACTGAGAAACGTAAGGATGACAGTCTAAGAAGATTAAGATCCTGGAAGATTTGTGCTCTCTCCCAGTGCTGTGGTGTAGTTGTGTTTTTTTTTAATTATCTTTTTCAAATATTTTATTTTATGTTTACTCTTTTAATATACATTTCTTTATGAATCATGTTGAGAAAGAGAAAAATCAGAACAAAAGGGAAAAAACATAGGAGAGAAAAAAACAGAAAAAAAGAAATGAATATAGCATATGTTGAATTACATTCAGTCCCCATAGTTCTCTTTCTGGATATAGATGGTGTTTTCTATCCTAATTTTATTGGGACTGTCTTGGAGAAAGTAAGGATTTTTAATGCCATATTGTAATAGCTAGAGCATTAGATTTGGAGTCAGGAAAACCTCAGCTCAAATCCAGACTCAGATACTGTCACGACCTCTTTTATCCTCAGTTTCTTCCTCTGTTAAGTAAGGATAATAATTGTTCCTCCTTTTCAGGGACATTGTGAGAAGTGATGTAATAGATGTATTTTACAAACTTTAAAATGCTAACTAAATGTTAGCTATTATGAAGAATTACCATTTTTTACACAGAAGGTCCCTAATATGGTTTAAATAACCTGATAGACTAGGGGGTTATGCTGAAGATAATTGTGAAAAGTGGACAAAGGAATACAAAAAGAGATAGAGAGAGAGGAGAGAGGAAAATAGGGAAGAAAAAAAACCTAAGAGGCAGAAAGAGACATAATCACTTTCTTATTCTCTGTAAGTGGAAAATAATACCAGGGGGTTGACCTCTTTGGGTGATATATCTTCCAGAGTTAAGCTAACCCTAATACCAGGGATTATAAATTTACATAGATATTTGGAACATTTTTTCTCATTGGGAAACGTGGTTTATTTTCCTTATTTTAATTAAAATCTGTTCTATAGTTCTATAGTAATTCTACTATAGTTCTATAGTAGTTCTATATAGCAATGGAGAATCAGTATCACTATACGTTTTGGATCTGGCAACCATCTGAAAAGTGATCAAATTCAATTTTCCTATTTAACAATTGAGGAATTAAGGCCCAGAAAAAGTAACTTGACCTAAGATGATTGAATGTTTGAATTGAAAGACATCTAATAAATATATTATAAATATAGTTATTATAGTTATAAATATAATTATGTATAATATATATTTACATGTTTAATATATAAATATGTTTATGATAACTATATATCATAAATCTATAAAGATTTAGATAGATGTGCACATAGTGACTACCCATCTCTTTTTGCTAGTATAGATGACTTGCCTCTGTATTTGCTAATGAGATAGTTTGGGTAGGTGAAGGTTACTTGTGGTTAGCTTTTCCTCAGGAAAAGAAGGGAAGAGTAAGAATTTCATGTAAAAACAAAAATAAAGTTAAAGAGATACTGTTTCTGGTTTCTACCTAACACATACTCTGGGACCAATTATATACAAAGCAAGATATGCATGAAGTGCTTTCTCCTAGTCTTTAATTTTTCTATCAAGTGAAAATCCAAAATATCATTTTATCATTTCCTTCTTTGGCTCATTTTACAGATAAAGAAACTGAGGCAAACTAGTTTAAGAGACTTGCACAGGATCATACAACTAGTGTCTGAGGCTGGATTTGAACACAGGAAGATGAATCTTCCTGACTCTAGGCCCTGCACTCTCTGCACTATGGTGCCATCTAGCTGCTGCATTTTAAGACATACTGGAGCATCAAGGAACTAACTAATAATGAAATTAATAACGGAGTTGCAAGATAACTAGTAAAGCACAATAATGAGTATCTAAATGAAGACTGATGCTAAGTTACATGAAATTATGAGGGTCTTCTAGGTTATAGCTTAGATATAGCCTATAAGATTAGTTATAGCCCAGAGGAGGTGAGAACCTTGTAAATTTTATTTATTTCATTAAGTGAGAGCAAGAATGAATATGTATGCATGAAAGAGAGTAAGAAAGAGAAGGTTATAGGAATATAGTCATAGATTTAGAAATAGGATGAATCTTAAAGATACTTAAATCCAGTTAATCGTTTTATAGATGAGGGAACTGAGACCCAGAGACGTGTACAAAATCACTTAGAGAGTGGGAGAAAGTGACAGAAAAATGAGAACAAGACAGAGACATAGATGCAGAGGCTGAGAAAATAGAGTGAGAAATGGATATAAAGAAAGATTTGGCATCAGCAGCTCCCACACTTGAACTTTTTTTTTTTTTTTTTAAAGTGGGGAATAAAGAATGTCTTTGTACATGAATGAACCAGCTGTTCTAAGGCATCACCATCAAATCAGCCCTCCTTGAAGTTAGCAGGTCTAGTTGACAGAAGGAGCAGCATTACAGGAAGTTGATAACCGACCCTTGTTCACAAGGTTATTCAACAGAAGGAAAAGTTATCATAAAACTGAAACGGTCCCCACTGGAACCCTCTGACAGGGCTATTTCTTACATTTAGAGTAGTGCTCTAGAGGGGCCAATAAAACAGACTAATAAAAATAATAGAAGAGGCCCAACAACATTAACCAACTATTAAACCCCATGTGGGGGTATGTACTCTCTTTAGTAATATGTGTCTCTCCCATTAGCACCAATGGGATTTAGATGTCTATCATGGGAAAAGGAGCCATTCCATGTAACCTGTGCAAAGCACTCAAGAAAACCCACATATCAGCAATTATATTTTTAACTAAGCAAGATTCTTCTGAGCCAACATGAGAATAGGTTGTATCTGAACACTGAACAATCTTTAGGATATAGTTAACCAACTATTATACTCTTATCTAGGAGGATATAATTAACAAAACCAGAACTGAGAAGCAGACACAATATGACTTTTGTCTGCCCTTTTTGGGGTAATGGTCCTGTAACTTTCTCTCCTTAATTATCATTTACCTGTTCCTTATTTTCCCAAAGTTGCTTAGTACTAATTAATAAGTTAATAAAAATAAAAGATACTAATTATGCTAAAGTGCTAATGACTAGTTCAATTCAGTAAATATATCCTAAGTACTAAGCCTGTAAAAAGTAATATGTTAGATCTAGAGGATACAGAAATTTTAATGAATATGTCCAGAGAGCTGAAATTTACAAGATTTACAAACACTTTATATTTATTTACTTTACTTGCTCCCAAGAAGTGAGTAGTAAAGATATTATTACATCAGTGTTATAATACTGATGGAAAACTGAATCTGTTCTCAGTTCTGATAGGATTGACTTTTTTTTTATTTTAAGTGAGAGCAAGAGTGAATATATGTGTATGAAAGAGAGTAAGAAAGAGAAGATTATAGGAATATAGTCATAGATTTAGAACTAGCATTGGATTTATAGAATTAATTTACCCAAGTTCATACAGTAAGTAAATGGCAAAATTAGGACTCCATTTTAAATCACCTCACCTCTAGCCTATTGCCCTTCCCATCACATCAATGGGAATATGAAATAATCCTCAAGAAATGTGTATTTCAACCATAAATGAGGTATAAAAATAATCTTAATAAAAATTAGAAAATGATGAGTACATATGAGAAAAAGTAAAGATGTTATGAGATTTTACTTCAACAGATACAATTTAATTAAGCAAATAACCATTAGTTGAGTCTAACCCCCAGCAATAATTGAATTTTAACAAAGGAAAGTACCCAAAAGGAATCAGTTAAATTTCAGACATCAACAATGACCTGAAGACAAAACATTTTGTAAGAAGGTGATCCTTCCTCATATATTTCAAATTACACTACATGTAATATCTTTTTTCCTCTTTTCCCCAACCCAAAAACCAATTCCTTTCAAATATTTGTTTCAGTATTAACACCACTATTTTGTTGTAGTTACTTGGGTTTCCCTGTCAAAATTCCACCATCAACTTTCATAAAATAAATACTGATCAGTGTATGTGTATATATACAAACATATATGTCACAAAAATTCTGGTTTTTTTCTTTGTTCTTCTTTTTCTAATGAGGTAAGAGAGAGAAAATGGATTTTGTTAATTTTTTTAAAATGAAATTTAATTTTAAAACAGAATTAGCAGTGGTTGCTTTCATATCCTGATTTCTCACTCACTTCCAGTTAATTAAATCTGTAACCTGAGTCATCCTTGATTCTTTCTTTTTCTTCACTTTTCTCTAATCAGTTATCATCTCAATTTTCTCTCCCCATTTCTTGCATCTATCCATTTCTCTTCATACAACCTCCACTACGATTTAGACCTTAATTCTCTTATCCCTATTTCTAAAAGATCCTACTCAGCAGTCTTGATGCTTTTAATTTTCCCTTCTCTACTCCATTTTTCACACAGTTGCCCAAAGTATCTTTCTAAGGAAGACAAAGTAGTCAGTTTCTTGGTGTTCCCATTTGAAAACATTTAGTTTTTCCTCTATTCTCAATAGGTTCCCTTTTACCCCTAACATAAAAAGTCAAAATAGTTAGTCCTTTATGAAGACCAATCACAATCTCATAGTTCTTTACCTTTCCAGCTTTATGCTATGCTACCTCTTTAGATGAAGGTGACGAGATTCCACCATCATAGTTCAAGCTGGACTATTGGGTGTTTCCCAGATCAGCTTTTTTTCCCAGATCTCCTATCTCTATCATCATCATCATCATCATCATCATCATCATCATCACTAGCACTGCAAAGCACTTTACATATGTTATCTCATCTGATCCATATTAAAACCCTGGGAGGTCAGTGCTTTTATTCTTCACAGATAATGAAATTGAAACTTTGGGTTGTTAAGGAACTGTCCTATGGTTATACAATTTTCTTAATATCTGTGATAGGATTTAATGAAAGTCTTTTTAATGCATTGCACAATTATATCTACTATTCTTCTTTAAAACATTTAAAGGAAATTATAAATTTCCATAATCTATCCTGTTCTCCACATATAGGAAGTATAAAGATAGGTGAATGAGTTTGTATAGATATAGATGAGATAGATAGATAGAAAGACAGATAGAACCAAAAAATATTTATTCTATTGCAAATACTAAGTTAATACAAAAATATACAAATAAACTTGGGCTTGTCCTTTAGAAGGTTCCATTTTAGTAGAAGAAAGCAATACATAAAAGAGAGTTATAAAGCACTGAGATGGATAGGACTAAGATGCATAATTGATTTTGGAAAAGATAAGGCAAACCCAATGTAGTTGCTGGAGCAAAATTCAAATTTCCTATGGAATGTGGGGGAGGGAAGCGTTTGGTAGATAAAATAAAGGTGGAGTGGAATTGTCATGGTTTGGTGTCTAAATTGCTTCCTTCTCTTTCTCTGTCTTCCCTCCTCCCCTTAGTTGTTAGTATTCTTTTCTTCCTTGATTTGCTATTATTGTCTTTTTTTCCACATATATGGTTTCTGTCCAAACTTTAAAAATATAAACTCTTTACAGGCAGGGACTATTTAATTTTTATCTTTATACTTGCAGCACCTAGCACAATACCTTGTATTTTTCTCTTGAAGACCTCTAGAGAGACAAATCCCCATCTCCCAAAAACAATGCGTTTCATAGTTTGATTGGACTAATTCTTAAGCATTTTCTTCTTTTTGAAAGATAAACCCTTTGTCTGAATTTCCCAAGTTCATAATGCATTTGTATTTCACACTAAATATTTCCATTTCTGTTTTGTTTCTTGTTTTAGAAATAAGCATCACAAAGCACAGAGAGAAAGCAGCAATGTCTGAGACCAAATCATCAAGCACACTTGGAAAATGAATGCCTTGGATAGCCTTGAACTAAAGTTCTGAATTGTTGTTTCCTAATATAATAATACAAATGTTTGTCATTATCATATCTAGCTTTGGAGAGGCACTGTAGATGGGGGGAAAGAACTTTAAAAGTTTTTTTTAAGTCTTCAAAGAAAGGACACAAAATATTGAAAGGGACAAAATATGATAACATTGGAAAATATGTCAAAATGTAAACTTTTAAATGAAAAAAAAAATTGTAGAAACCAGTCCATATCTATGAATTGTTCCCATCAGTGCTAGATTCTGACCAGAATACTGACTAAAACATAGCATGCCTAGAGCTTGAGGATACTTCAAAATATCATCTAATTGGGGCAGTGGATATAACACCATCTAAAGTGCTGCAGTGGATATAGCACCAGTCCTGAAGACAGGAGGACCTGAGTTCAAATCTGGTCTGAGACACTTAACACCCTGGGCAAGATACACACACACACACACACACACACACACACACACACACAAATATATATATGAAATCTAGCCCATTCCTTTCCCTCCAGGGTTACCGGTCTTTACTTGTTCTTTACTTGTTCCAGGCTGATGACAATTCACTCAATAAATAATAATAGCTAACATTTATGTAGTATTTTAGGTCTGCAGAGTGATGAGATTATAATGAGATCAAAATACAATCTTATTTGATCCTCACCACAGTTCTGAAAGAAAGATGTTATTGTTATCTCTATCTTAGAGATAAACAGAATAAGACTGAAATAAAATTATTTTTCCTGAGTCATACATAGTGAAGTAAGGTCTTCCTCATTCCAGGACCAGTACTCTATCCAAGGTACCACTTAGATTCATCAGAAAATATTTATTGAACACTTATTATATATTAAATACTTAATGAGATGAATAAAGTCAAAACTCCATCCTCATGGAACTTAGAGTTTATACTGTTTTTAAAAATCTGCATAAAAAGAAACAATATGCCTTATGGAAAAATAGATTCCCAGGAACTTTACTTGCTGTAGAACTCTTCAACTTGAAAGATTATATCTCAAATACCAGATATACTTTCTCACTAATAACTTAATTTAAAAGGCAGTGATGGGATATGAACTTTGATCTTTCGACTTTGGGGGTAAATGCTTTACAGTAAAGGTAATTAGATAATTTTTTCCCTTCAAAAGAATAATTTTTAACAGATCATGAATTATTAAAAGGGTAACCCTGGAAGAAGCAGGAGAGAATTTCATGGAATGAAAACTTTAACATCCCATGTTTAGCACTGAGTATGCTGAGCTCATATTTGTGTTAGACTACAACTAACATCAGAGAGTGATGAAATCAAATTTTTTGGAATGAAACCTAAACCATCAGAGACTGGTTTATAGCTGTTATGGCCCTGATCCTGATAAATAACAGAACTTTTTCCTTAGAAATAAGTAGGCAAAAGTATGCAAAAAATGTGGTCAAAAAGAATAAATTATTTCTGTTCCACATCTCTCTAGCTTATGTATTTAGTTTGATCTGGTCTATGATTTCAATGTTTACTTTATTATGTGAAGTAGGATATTTATCTGATATCATCCCAAATTGCCATATCAATGTATAGACATACATGATGTTATGAAACAAGTTTCCTCATAGAGTTTGAATTGTGTTTAGTTGTGGGAGATAAAGTTTAAGGATATTTATAAGCTAGAGAACATCTAGAAGAGAGTAATCAGGTTGGGGAATGGGGCTTTAATCTATTCTGTGGAATAATTAGTTGAAGGAACTAGAGGTGTTTGACTTGGAAAGGAGAAGATTTGGTAGTAATTCCTATCATAACTGTCTTGAAATTATTCAAAGGCTATAATAAAGTTAGGGTTAATTTAAGGAACAGCTTTGTAATAATTAGTGTTCGTCCATAAATGGAAAGGGTTACTTGGGTGGAGATGAATTGACTCTCACTTAGACTGGATGTTCTCTTTATAGTCTCAAACATGGTAAGTATTATAAGGAATGCAAGAGGTAATATGGTACAGTAAAACACAGTGAGGATTTGAAGAAAATGGTCCTGGATTCATATCCTGCCTCTGCAATTTGTTACTTGTGTAACCCTAGGCAAGTGACAACGTCTTTGGGATTCAGTTTTCTCAGTGGTAAAACTGAAAGGATTCTCCTGAATAATATCAAAGATTCCTTCTAACTGATTCTATGACACTAGCAGGGAGGAAAATTTTATTTTATTTTAAAGCAGTCTTGAAGGCAAAGGTTGATCACTAAAGGGATAACAATGATGCAGAATATCAGTGGGATAATATTAAATAACAGTGGGAAAGCTTTACCATTCTTTTAAAAAATTTCTTTCTTCATTCCTAGAAGTAGAACTCAAAAAGATTAAAAGAAATAAAATAAAGGGGAAAAGGAGATAATTAGAGAGCATCTCACTGCCTTCAAGAAGTGGAACTTGATCTAAACAAAATATAAATCAAAGACAATGAAAGAACTTTCCAACATGATTATTGGTAGAAAAATGGTGGAGAGTAAAAAGCTATAGAATTGGAAATGGACAAATGTCCCTATTTTTAAATGGGAAAAAGTATATTCTTCAAAGTACAAGCACTGAACTTGATTTTGATTCCTACTAGAATGAGTTATTAAACAGTCTGTGGTTAGAAAAAGAAAGCAATGTACTACAAGCCAGCATGCATTCTCCAATTATGTTGCTGTTCTGACCATCTTCTGTTCCTGGAATATATTTGCTTCTCCCTTTTAGCTTAAAGAACCCCATGATTCCTTCAAATAGCTATACATCTATTGCCTTGAAGCCTTTTATTCTAATCCATCCAACTGCTATGTCCTATGTTATTAACCACCTTGCATTTTACATTTATTCTATATTCTATTCTAGATCAAATTTTAAACATTAAGCACTTTGCAAAATTAGTGCTAAATAAATGCAAATAATATATTTATCATTACCATGATTTATATCTATTTTCTCATATAGAATTAAGTTTCTTGAAAGTATGTATTGTTCCATTTTAAAAATGTATAATAGTATTTTATTCTTCCCTAAATACATGACAAAAATTTTTTTGGAATTTATTTTTTTACAAGATTTTAAGTTCCAAAGTTATCTCCCTCCATCTTTCCCTCTCTTCCCTTCTTCTGAAAAAGTTAAGCAGTTTGATCTAATTTATGCATCTACTATCATGTAAAACACATTTCCATATCAATCACAATTATGAAAGAAGAAACAGATGAAAAGAAAAAAAACACTAGAAAAAATAAATTTAAAAAATTTGCTTCAATTTGTAATCAGAGTCCATTATTATTTGGTTATGAATAGCATTTTCCTTCATGAGACCTTTGTCCTTGTTTTGGATCATCATCAATACAGTTGAGAAGAGCTGAATCATTCATAGTTAATCATCACACAATATTGCTGATTCTATCACAATGTTTTTTTTTTTTCTGGCTCTGCTCATTTCACTTTGAATCAGTTTACACAAGTTTTTTCTAGGATTTTCTAAATTCTGCCTGGTCATCATTTCTTACTGTACAATACTATTCCATTACATTCATATAGCACAGTTTGTTCATCCATTCTCAATTGATGGGCATCTCCTCAATTTCCAATAGACTGACACTACAAAAAGAGCTGATATAAATATTTTGCACATGTAGGTCCTTTTCCTTTATAAGAAATAATTTCTTTGGAATACATATACATAATAGTGGTACTGGTGGAAAGGGTTGCCGGGTCAATACAGTTTGGTTATCCTTTGGACATAGTTTCAAAATTGTTCTCTAGAATATTTGAATCAGTTTGGAACTTCACCAATAATTCATTAGATTCTCAATTTTCCCACATCTTCTCCAACATTCATCACTTTCCATTTTTGTCATATTGGCCAATCTGATAAGTGTAAAATGGTATCTAAGAGCTGATTTAATTTGCATTTCTCTAACCAAAAGTGATTTAAAGCACTTCTTTATTTGTCTGGAGATAGCTTTTTTGTTTGTTTGTTTGTTTGTTTTTTTTCATCTGAAAACTGCCTGTCCATATCCTTTGACTATTTACCTCTTGAGGAATTATTTTTATTCTTATAAATTTGGCTCAGTTCTCTATATATTTGAGAAATAATGTCTTTATCAGAAACACTTACTGTAAATATTGTTTCCTAGCTTTCTAATTTCATTTTAATTTTGGTTGCATTAGTTTTGTTTATATAAAAGCCTTTTAATTTAACATAATCAAAATTATTTATTTTGCATTTCATAATGTTATCTCTTATTTGATCAATATTTTTCCCCAGTTCATAACCTCACCTTGGTGGTCAGGACTTGATATATGCTAAACAAGGAAGACATTTCTTTTTTCCCCAAATAAGATTGAATTATTTTAAAATCATTTATATGATTTTTTATCCTAGAGGAAACATGGCAAGCCAATGGAAAAAGATCATGATTTTCAAGAGTATATTTCTTACATTGAAAGGATTTGTTGCAAAAATATCTAATTTTTCATAGCTACCTTTTGATATATGTGTGTGTAATAATAAAATCATGCAAAGAAAAAATATTTTTTTATCCTTCCATAAGTCTAACATATAGACTAAATGTACCCATTTATACCTTGTCTTGATATAAGATGTGAAATGTTGGTCTACATCGAGTCAAATACTGAGTTTTATCCTAAGCAGCTAGAGTCTTTGGGTTTATCAGATACGGTTACTTTTGTCATTTTCTAGCATGTCTTATATATCTAATCTATTCCACTGATACATCTCTCTATCTCTTAGCCAATACAAGATAATTTTTTTGATGGTTACTATTTTATAATACAGTTTGAGATCTGGTATTGATAGCCTCCTTCCTTTGCGTTTTTTTTTTTTTTTTTTTTGGTTTGTTTGTTTTTTGTTTGTTTGTTTGTTTGTTTTGCTAATTCCCTTGACATTCTTGATCTTTCCTTCTTCCAGATAAATTCATTTCTAGTTCTATAAGATTTTTTTTGATAGTTTAATGAGTATAGATCTTGATAAGTAAATTAGTTTAGGCAGAATGGTCATTTTTTATCATATGGCTCAGTCTATCCAAAAGCAATTGATATTTTTTCAATTGTTTAGATCTGACTTTATTTGTGTGAAAAGTATTTTGAAATTGTGCTCATATAGTTTCTGGGTTAATCTTGGCAAATACACTCCTAAATATTGTATATTGTTTATAGTTATTTTAAATGGATTTTCTCTTTTTATCTCTTGCTGCTGGACTTTGGTGGTCATATAAAGAAATGCTGATGATTTGCATAAAATTTTCCTATATGCTACAACCTTGCTAAATTTGTTAATTATTTCAAGCAATTATTTAGTTGATGCTCAAGGGCTCTCTAGGTATACCAACACGAATCATCTGAAAATAGTGACCACTTTATTTCTTCATTGCCAATTCTAATTTCTTTGATTTATTTTTTCTTCTCCTGTCACTAAAGCTAATATTTCTAGTACTATATTGAATAATAGCAAAATAATGGACATCTTCAAATCACCCTAATTTTCTTTGGAAGGTTTCTAGCTTACTCTCGTTATAGACAATGCTTGCTAATGGTTTTGGATAAATACTGCTCCCTTTATTCCTATGATCTCTTCTGTTTTAATAGGGATGGATACTTTTTGTGAAAAACTTTTTCAGCATCTATTGAGGTAATCATATGATTTCTGTTGGTTTTCTAATTGATATGGTCAATTATGTTGATTGTTTTCCTAATACTGAATCAGTCCTGCATTTCTGGTAAAAATTCCACCTGATCATAGTGTATAATCTTAGTGATAAAATATTTTGTTCAAACTTTTTGCATTGATATCCATTAGGGAAATAGGTCTATTATTTTCTTTTCCTATTTTAGGTCTTTCCAGTTTAGTTATCAGCACCATATTTTTGTCATAATAGGAGTTTGCCTATTTTCCCAAATAGTATATAAAATATTATAATTAATTGTTATTTAAATGTTTGATAGAATTTGCTTGTGATCACATTTGAATTCCCATTGGATATTTTTTTTTCCCTGAAGAGTTTATTAATAACATGTATTTGACTACCTGCCATTTAGGGGAAGGAGTGGGGGAAAGGAGAAAAAATTTGGAAGAAAGCTTTGCAAAGGTCCATGTTGAATAATTAACCATTCATATGTTTTGTAAATAAAAAGCTTTAATAATAATAATAAAAGGAAAAAAAAGAGTTCGTTAATAGTTAGTTCAATTTATTTTTCTAAGATGGCATTCTTTAGACTTTCTATTTTTTGACCTCCATACTAGGTAATTTATATTTTCACAAATATTCATCAATTCATCAGATTTGTTGGCATATAATTGGGCAAAATAGTTCTTAATTATTGCTTTAATTTATTCTTCCCTGGTGGTAATTTCCCTTCTCATTTTTAATACTAGTTGGTTTTATTCTTTTTTTTTTAAATTAAATTAACCAATAGCTTTTTTTCATAAAACCTAGAATTATTTATTAGCTCAATAGCTTTGTTTTGTTTTTCTGTGTTTTGCTAAATCTTATTAATCTCATCTTTGATTTTTCAGGATTTTGAATTTGGTGCTCAAATACGGATTTTTAATTTGTTCTTTTGCAAGTTGTTTTTTCTTTTAAGTTGCATGCCTAATTCATTGATCAGTTATTTTTCCATTTGGGTTATGTAAGAATTTAGAGAAATACATTTTCCCCTAAATATTACTTTGGCTGCATCCCGTAAATTTTGGTATGTTGTGTCATTGTTGTCATTCTCTTTAATGAAATTAATGATCATGTCTATGATTCACTTTTTGATTCATTCATTCTTTAGGATAAGATTATTTAGTTTCCAATTAATTTTAATCTATTCTTCCACTGCCCTTCATTCAAAGTAATTTTGTTGTATTATGATATAAAAATATATTCAATATTTCTGCCTTTTAATATTTTGTTTCAAGATTTTTGGGCCCCATTTCTTTGTCTTGTTTGGTGTAGGTGCCATATACAGCTGAGAAAAAGGATATTTCTTTTTGTTTTCACTCAGTTTAACTTTTCTAATATTTTATTTATTTCCATTTATCTCCTTAGTTTCTTTCTTGTTTATTCTTTGGTTGGATTTCTTGAGTCTTGAGAGGTAGCAGTTGAGGCCTCTTATTAGTATAGTTTTGCACCTCTTCCTGTAACTCATATGACTTCTCCTTTAAGAATTTGGATATTATACTATATAGTGCATATATGCTTAGCATTAATATTACTTCATTGTCTATAATACCTTTTAACAAGATGATGTTTTCTTCCTTAATCTGTTTGATTAGGTATGTTTTTGTGTTTGCTTTGTCCGAGTTCAGGATTGCTATCTCAGTTTTGTTTGTTTGGTTTTTTTTGGTTTTGTTTTGTTTTGTTTTGTTTTTTTACTTCAGTTTATACATAATAGGTTCTGCTTCAGCCTCCTGTTTTTATTATGTGTGTATCTCTCTCTTCAAGTATTTTTTTTAAACAATAAATTGTAAGACTGTTTTTGAAACATTCTGGTGTCTGCTTCCTTTTTACGGAAGTGTTCATCACATTCAAAGCCATCATTATAATTTCCTCCATCCTATTTTTTGTCCTGCTTGTCCTTTTTCTTTTTTCACTCTTTTCCTCCTCACCAATGTGTTTTTTTCCCTATCAATCACCTCCCCTAATCTGTTCTCCCTTCCATCTAAACCCTCCATTTTATATAATCTCCTCCCCTTCTACTTCCCTATTTGATAAGATATATTTCTATATCCAAATGACTGTGCATATTATACCCTTTGTGAGCCAATACAGATGAGAGTAAGGTTCAAATGATGCTCAATGTCCACCCTCTCATCATCATCTTTACTGAAATGAGTTTTTTTCATGTGAAGTAATTTATATCATTGGAACTATACCTTTTATCAGCACCCAGTATATTCCTCTTTGTTATCACTTAATTTTTATGTCACTCCCCCAAATTTACCTTATACTTAAACCTCTACATGTATTATTAGTGATAAAATTATTAAGCATTATAAGTATCATTTTGTCATATAGGGATGTAAACAGTTTGGCTCTATTGAATTCCTTATGCTTCACTTTACCTTTTTACCTGCTTCTCTTTAATATTTTCTTTAGGAAAGCCTGAAATCCTTCTCTTTCATTGAAAGACCATCATACTTAGTTTGACTGGGTAATTGTTGCTTGTTGTAATCCTATCTCTTTTACATTCTGGAATATCATGTACCATGCTCTTTGGTCCTTTAGCATTGCAGCTGCCAGGACTTGTGTAATCCTGATTGTGACTCTTCAATATTTGAATTGTTTCTTTCTAATCACTTGTAGTATTTTTCCCTTGACCTTATAATTCCAGAATTTGCTTATTATGGTCTTTGGAATCTTTCTTTTGGGATCTATTTTCTGAAGTGATGGATGGATTCTTTCAATGTCTATTTTGCAGTCCAGTTTGATAACATTAGGGCAGTTTCCCTTGATAATTTTTTGGAAGATGTTATCCAATTCCTCCTTTAGATTATGACTTTCAAGTAATCCATTTATTTTGATATTGTCTCTCATGGATCTATTTTCCTGGTTGGTTGCTTTTCCCATGAGATTATTTACATTTTCTTCAATTTTATCAATCTTTTGTTTGACTGATTCTTGATGTCTCATAGAAGTTTATATGTCCCCAATTCTATTAAAAATTTAAAAGTTTTAAAAATGTTTTAAAAGTTTAAAATAGCTTTTAAGGTTTAAAATTTTTTTTGAAAGTTTTAAAAGGTTAAAATAACTTTTAAGGTATTTTTTCAATTAGCTTTTGTATTTTCTTTTTCATTTTTAAGTTATTTTCTTCAGTGTATTTTTGTGTCTCCTTTTCCATTTAGTCAATTCTATTTTTAAGCTATTCTCTTGTTTGGTTCCTTTTGTTCATGATCCTTTTGCATCACTTTCATTTCTTTTCCCAGTCTTTTTTCTACCTCTTTTATATCATTTTAAAGTTTCTTTTTTAAGCTCTTCCATGAATTCTTCCTGGGCTTGACACAATTTCCCATTTATCTTTGGAGTTCTGCCCATAGGTGTTTTGACATTGTTGTTCTCTTCTGAGTTTCTGTCTGTCATAATAAATTTCTATGGCCATGTTACCTTTTTTCTCATTTATTTGTTTGTTTTGCTTACTTCTCTCTTTATTTCTGCCTAGTTTCCTGTTATGCCAGTAGCATCAGGTCCTAAATGTTTACTTGGTGCTACAAGAATATTATCCTGAGGCCCACAGGGGACTCTCATGTCTTGCTACAGGCTCTAGGGGTCTGGCAGCTTACCTGATGTTGAGCTGTCCTAGTGGTGGTATCTGGCATGTACTGAGCGATGGGGTGTTTCTGTATTTCCCTATCCTACTCTAAAGCATGAGTTAATCTGGCCTAAGGCATCTAGAGGTCTGGCTGCTGGAAGATACCTAATTAGTGACAGTTACTCATAGTACATGATGAGTACTATGTGGTGGTTTCCAAAGCTAGAGTCCAGCAGGCTCCTGTTTTTTTCCAAGACCCATGGGGAAATCTTAGTGTTGGCGTTCATCTGTTCCATCATCCAGGGGCACAGGATCTACTGCTGATTTGCCATGGTGGGACTTCCTCCCAACTTACTGAAGATTTTCCTCTCTTAGACTGAGTCCCCTCTTACCAGAGTGACAAAAACCCCTCCCGCATATTGTCCAAGTTTTCTGGGCTAAAAAAAATGTTTCAACCTGTCTCCTTCCTGGTTCTGCTGCTCCAGACCTATTTTGGGCAGCTATTTTATGGTTGCCCCATATTGCTTACTTTGCCATCTTGGCTTTCAGGAGTTCTGCTCTGTTCAACTCTCTCTCTCTCTCTCTCTCTCTCTCTCTCTCTCTCTCTCTCTCTCTGTGTGTGTGTGTGTGTGTGTGCCCAGCATCATATCAGTATGTAATAGATATTTATTAAAAATTGAATGTAATATACAACTCATGCTACATTAATCTCATTGTCTTATTGGACAGGGAGACTAGCCATGTGACTCTGGAAAACTCAATTCACTTCTATGTGTGTGATGACCGCATATTTTAAAATCAGCTGGAGTCAGGAATTCAGGTTAAGGGAAAATCTTCGCTTTTTATTCTCTGTGGAGGGGAAGGGGGAATAGCAATGTGAGCAGCCTCGACCTGAACCCAGCCAGCCGTTTCTCTCCACTTCTTTTCCTGCCCCTCTGCCTCCACCCCCAAAATCGTCATTTCCTATACAATACATCAGGACTTGCACAAAGAGTGGGCGGGGCCATTCTTTCTCCAAGCATATATATTAATAGAGTATAGTCCAATTACTATTTAGCCTCACGTGCTTGGGACCTTGGTGCATCAACTCGAGCTTCAGCCCATTACATATGTGGATCAGCCAAATTCCTACAATTTCTTAATTAAGTCAGAAATGTTACTATCCTACCTTGGTGAAGGAACTTTCAGTCCCCAGAGTTCCCTATGTTGTCAATAATCCCCTAGTTATTGTTATTGTTTTTGGGGGTGAGCAGGTTGTTTTGTTTTAGTTTTGTCATTTTTTAATGTTTGTGCTTGTATATACTAGGTTAGTAAACCAGAGGCATGCTATAGAGTATATATCTGAAATTCAACAAGGCATGTGAATGAAGTTTCTTTCAATATCATTTTTTGTATGTATTAGAGAGATGTAGCCTTGGCAGTGGTAATACAGCTAGTTGCATTCAAAAACTGAATTCAAAATTGAAAATTGAAAAATCAGACTCCAAGAACAGTGACTAATGGATCATTATCAACTCAGAGGGAGAGGCCAAAGGCAAACCACAGGGTTCCATCTTTGATTCTGTCTGGGTCAACATTTTGATCATTTACCTGGTTGAAGGCAATAATGGTATTTTTGTCAATTTGTGAATGATAAAGAGGTGAGAAAATATCTCTGGGAGGCCTATTTAACTTGAGATCTGAAAATATCTTATCAAGGTAGAATGACAGAATGTCTCCAGTAAAATAAAATTTAGTCATTTTAAATGTTAATTTAAATTAAAATTAGTTTAAATTAAATAGAAAAATACCAGTTGTAACATAGAGGGGAAGACTTAGCTAGACAAGTGATGTGAAAGCTAGTTGGGTGTTTTAGTCACCTATGGTAAAGATAGAAATAGCAAAGTAACCCAGTAGCTTGTCAAGAAAATCCCAAAATAGGGTCACAAAGAGGCAGATACAAGTGAAATGAATGAAGAATAATCACAAAAAAATTCAATATGTTTAAATAGTGCTACATAGCAGCCAAAAGAAGTTGTAAAACCATAATGTCCAGAGGAGGAGAATTGGTGATTTTACTTTAATTTACTGTACTCTACTCTGATAAGCCCTCATAACTGGTATTGTATTCAGCTATCACAAATTATTTGGAATAATAGAAAATGGATCCTATCAAAATCTTTTTATGAAACAAATATGATACTAATATTAGGAAGAGTAAAAGCAGAGAAAATAAATTATAGACCAATTTAATTAAGATTACAAAAATATATTACAAATAATATGTATTATGATCAAGCAGGATTTATAACAGGATTTTAGGGATAGTCTAATATAATAAAGACTATTAGCATAATTATTATTGACATATTTCCAATATTATTGAATGATTGATAATATTGATCAATATCAATAATAAATGCAAAAAATCAGGTCAATAGATGTCAAAAAAGATTTCGATAAAGTACAACACTAATTTCTATTAAAAAATCTTGAAAGTATAACTATAAGTAGTTTTTTCCTTATGCTGATAAGCATTTCTTATAATGGAGATAAGCTAGAAGCCTTCTTACCAAGATTAGATGTGAAAAAATTTTGCCTACCATAAGTGATATTATTCAGCATTGTGTTAGAAATCCTAGCAGTAGCAGTAAGAGAAGAAAAAAAGACTTTTTTTTTTAACTGAAAGGAATCAACTAGGGGATGAGGTTAAAAAAAAACAACATTTTTTTTCAGATAATATGATAATAGATTTGGAAAATCCCAAAGACTCAACTAAAAATTAATTGAAATCATTAATAATATAGCAAAATATCAGAATATAAAAGTAATGTGCAAATCTCATCAGCATTTCTATATATCACAAACAAAATCCTTCAAAAATGAAAGTAAGAGATACTCTAGACAGTACAAAAAAATCTAGAAGTAGACCTGTCAAAATAAGCCCATGAACTGTATAAACAAAATTATAAAAACTAACAAACAGGTCTTAACACAAATAAGATCAGATGTATATAATTGGAGAAATATTCATTGTTCATGGGTAGGCAGGACTGATATAATAAAAATTCCAATTTTACCTAAATTAATTTATAAATTCAGTACCATCCCAATTAAATTAGCAAATATTTATATTATTGAAAAAATAATAACAAAATTCTTTTGGGAGAACAACAACAATTTAAGAATATCAAAGGAAATAATGAAAAAATGTAAAGAAAGGAGGTTTAGCACTGCCAAATATTAAGCTATATTATAAGGCAGTAATTATCAAAATTATCTGGTACTAATTAAGAAACAGAAAGATATTATAGTATGAATGAATGAATTATATAATGGAACAGAATAGACACATAATTTATAGAAGCAAAAAACCCAAAATTACTTTGTATTTCACAAGTGTAAAGATTTAAGATTTGGGGACAAGAATTAATTATCTGATTTTTTTTTTTTAAGGTGGGAAAACTGGAAAGCAGTATCACAAAAACTAGGCAGGCCAATATCTTACACCATTTATCAAGATAAGGTCAAAATTGATACATGACCTAGATATAAAGAGAGGTACTACCAGAAAATTTGAAGATCATGGTACATATTACATATTAGGCTTATGGGTAGGTATTCACTTAGGAATAACAAAGAGATACAGAGCAGAGAATGGTATAAAATGGATAAATTTGATTATACTAAATAAACTTTTTAAAACAAATAACACAAAATGTAGTCAAGATAAAAAGGAAAGCAAGAAATTGGGGGGGGGGAACAGAAATTTTTAGACTGTTTCTAAGATAAAGTTTTAATATCTTAAATATATTAAGAACTTTGTGAAATGTATAAGACTAGAAGTTTTCCATGATTGATAAATGGTCAAAGAATATGAACAGCCACTTTTCTCATAAAGATATCAAAACAATTTGTAGTGATATGAAAAAAATACTTTAAACAATTATTGATTAGAAAAATACAAATTAAAGAAAAACTTTGAGATAGCATACCTATCTGTCTAAAATGATTGAAAGGGAAAGTGATAAATATTGGAGGGGATATGGATAAATTAAAATACTAATTCATTGTTAATGGAATTGTGAACAGATCCAATCATTTCTGGGAGCAATATGAAATTATTCTAAAAGAGCTATTAAATTGCCTATACTCTTTGACTACTAATACCACTACTAAATGTATTTCCAAAGATGATTAGGAAAAAGAAAAAAATAAACTCAGGTGGTTTAAAATATTTAAACAGCTTTCTTTATGTTGTCAAAGAACTACAAATTGTTGGGATACCTGTCTGTCAATTGGAAAAGTGCTAAACAAGTTGTGGTATATGATTGTGTTGGAGTACTGTTGTGCTCTAAAAAATTATGAACTTGATAATCTTCGAAAAGCAGGGATAGACTTGCATGAAATAATGAAAAGTGAAGTGGGCAAAAGTAAGAGAACATTATATATGCTAACAGTAATGTTATTTTAGGAATAACTTTGAGTAAATGAGTCATTTTGACTATTATAAATACCGATATTAAGTACAAAGAATAGCATGGATAGAATGATTATCATACATCTACGTATACATACACACATAAATTTGTGTCTACTGTTAGCATTCTCTAAGGCAGATGGGAGGGGAAAAAAGAAAAATGAATAAATTTACATGACAAATTTATTATATATTTTAAATGAATAGCAAGTTGTATATGAGAGATTTGTAGTTTCATCTGCAATCTTTTTAATACTATTATGGAAATGCTTTTTTTATTCCATAAATTAAAATAAATAAGAAATTTTAAAAGGATTAAAGTTTATCTTCTGTAGGCTTACCAAAAATATCTTGGCAAAACTCTGGTAGCAGAAAGGATGGAGATGTAGACCTCAGCCTGCTCCCAAATGATTTTTATTTCTTTTGGTAGGTTTGTACATTTTGAAAGCTTTTGATCTCATGTACCTTACAGATTATATGTATTTGGTATGGAAGAATTTATTTTTAAAAGTTCTTAAATCTTTATGGATTGAGGTTGTATACAAGCTGCTAGAGACAACAATTTTATCTGTGGTAATTCTATGGTTTCTGTAGTTAATTTGTTGAATTCTCAAAGATATTTTGAGTTCTATGTTTGTAGTACAGGGAATTAGCATTCTTTTAGAGAATGGTGAGTTTCTAAGGCTTTCTTCCAGTCAGCAAGTCTTAAGTTTTTTATGTAGTTGGGTTTGTGTAGTTTGTGTTTTTTGTTTGTTTGTTTTGTTTTGTTTTTTGCTTGTTTGTTTTAGTTTTTGTTTGTTGCTTGTTTTCAAATTTTAGTGATGTACTGCATCAATACTTTTGAATTGCTTAAGTCATTATCATTAAGTCTTCTTCTGTAATTTTTGGTGATGATGACCTGATACTGAATTATCATCACCAACCTCTCCATTTCCACAAATAAATCCATAGGATTCAATTATTTGTTTTAGCATTTCTTTCTTGGTATGTCATTGGTTGAGACAAATTTTAATTCAAATGTTTTCAATGAATAAAATGTTTTGTTCCTCCTATTCTCTCCACTTAAAAAAAAAAAGAAAACAAGGAAAGAAAACAAACTTATTGTAAAATATATGCATTATCAAGCAAAACAAATTCCATTTTGGCTGTATGAGCAGAATGCAACTTATTCTATGATCTGAGTATATTGCTTCTTTGCTAGGAATTGAGGGCTGTTATTGTTGAGTTAATTTTTAGTCAGTACAATTCTTCATGATCCTCTTTGAAGCTTTCTTGTCAGAGAAATTGGAATGCTTGCAATTTTCTTATCTGGCTAATGTTAGAGATGGGAAAGCTGAGGCAAAGTGTCTTGTTCAAGACCACACAGCTAATAAGTGTCTGAAGCCAGATTTGAACTCAAGAAGGTACGTTTGCCTGATTACAGGTCGAGAATATCAGTCTATCCACTTTGCCACCTAGCTGTGCGAGTAGCATGTATTCTCATTGATCTTATGAAATCACAGTTATTTCAATAATTGGGTCGATTAGAATTCTTAAATCTTTCACATTTGTTTGACATTATATTGTGGTTATCATATAGTGTTCTACTCACACTCAGTTTACTCTGCATCAATTGATAAATATCTGTTCATGTTTCTCTGAAATCACCTCTTCTATCATTTTTTATAGGGCAATAATATTTCATTACATTTACACATTACAATTTGCTCAGTTTTTCTCTTATTGGTGGGCATCTCCTTAGTGTCCAGTTCTTTGACACTAAAAAGGAAGTTATAATAAATGATATATACTTAAGAATTTGTTTTTTCTTTGCTGTCCAAATGTGGAGTATTGGCCTAGCAGTGCTATTGCTAAATTAAAGAATATGCATAACTCATTAAGTCTTTGGGCATAGTTTAATATTGTTTTTCAGAATAGCAATATTAATTCACAAGTCCATCAAACATGTATCAATGAACCTTTTTTCCTGTTGAATGAGTTCATATGAATTTCAACAATGAAAAAACAGTGGATATATTCTTAATTTTTAGCTGTTTCATAGCTTCTATAATATAAAGATGATGATGGTGCTAATGTTCATTATTTGATTTTCTTAATCTAGTCTGATGTTCATATCAAGTTCTGATTTCATATGAAAATGGACAATTGATAAATTTCTATCTATTCTTTCATATTTAATGTTTTACAGATTATTTCACAGGTAGATAAAAAACTATTTTTTTTACAGTTAAATATAAGTATTAAGACCTATATTCCTTTTCAGGAACATAGGTTAATTGACAGTGTCCTCAACAGAAATCCAATGGAAGATAAAAAATGAGTTAAATATATATTTATGTTTATGTATATACACATATATGTATACATACTGCATATTATACATTTGTAGATAATATATAAAATCTATCTCCATATGACATTGATCCCTTATTTTGAGGTTCTTGATATTTTGAAAGATTTTTACCCTTTGTATATAGAATATGAAAGTGATAAAGTAATATCTTGGGGAGTGGGGAGGTAAGGAAGAGAAGTAAAAAAAAAAATTGAAACTCAAAACCTTACAAAAAATGAAAGTTGAAAACTATCTTTACTATTAATTGGAAAGATAATATATCAGTAAAATAAAAAACAAAACCACCAAAAATAAAATAAAATAGACTTGCTGGATTACATGGGCACCATAACATTCTCTTTCCACCTTAAGGATGAATTCACATTTTCAGTGAAGAAAATTCAGAGATGATAAGAAAATGGATACAATGGAATGTTAAAAAGGGGCTCATTCAAACTTTCCAGATACTGACAAAAGTATCTCTTTACTACTGTTCCAAACAACATGGGCAAAAAGTACCCTGAATGTATTAGTGAGGACTAATAATCATCATTTTTGAGAAAACACTTCTACTCATCTCAGACATTTCAGCAAGAGTTTAGGATTATGGATTATAATATCTTGACCTTATAATAACTGTAATATCTCTTTGAAATAAGAATGAAGCTTAATAGAAGACTTTTTCAGACAATATTACTCGGACATTATTAATACTTGACTATATACTTCATGTTAGCTAATGCTCCTTGACCTTCCAACATATGATTATTTAAAAGTAGGCAGATTGTATTGAGTAATATGTCAAGTCCTGTTTGGATGACATTATAATATATTCCTAAAGTGAACAGGAATACATCTCACAGGTTCAAGAGGTCTTTGACTACTTTGATTACTAGGATTTTTACTTTAAACCTGAGAGTAACATGTTTTATTGGACCAGAGAATTTATTTCAGTACAACAAGCATTCCAAAACTTTGTGTTGGGCATTGTGCTAGATGCTATAACAGATAAAAGTCCCTTTGCCCCACCCCAAGAAGCCTATTTTATATCAATGGAAAAGAGAAGGAGGGAATAACATGGACACAGAAAAGAATACAAAATATATGCAAAGTAAAGTGGGGGCAGATATTTGGAGGAAGGGGAAAAAATAAAGGAAAAAAAGTCTTTGTTAAGAAACAACTATATGCCAGGCCTTATGCCAAGGATTTCACAAATAACATTCCACTGATTCTCACAATAACTCTGAGAGGCAATTATTACTTTATCACTTTCATTTTATAGTTTAGGAAACAAATACATAAGGAAATTAATTGGATTGCTTAGGGTCACAAAGGTAGTGTTTGAATCCACATTTAAACTTAGGTCGTTTGTGAGGGAGAGAGCCATCTGCATGCAGAGAGAGGTCTATGGAGACTGTGGATGACAACATAGTATTTTCACCATTTTTATTATTGTTTGCTTGTTTTTTTCTCTCATTTTTCCCCTTTTGATCTGATTTTTCTTCTGAAACATGATAAATGTGGAAATATGTTAGAACAATTGCACATTTAACCTATATTGAATTACATGCTGCCTAGGGGAAAGGAGTGGAAGTGAGGGAGGGAAAAAAAAAAAAAAAAAAACCTGAAACACAAGGTTTTGCAAAGATAAATGTTGAAAATAATCTTTGCATATATTTTGAAAAATAAAAAGCTATTATTATAAAAGAATAAAGTTTAGGTCTCCAGACCTAGCATTGCATTCATGATACCATCTAGCTGCACAGGAGACTGTCTAGTTAAAGAAGTTAAGGAAGAAGGTAGAATGTAAAATGCAGCACACAACAACAACTCAGATAGAATAGAGCAAAATAGGAAAGGTGGGTGATGGTGGAATAATGTGAAATAAATCTGAAAATATAGCTTAGAATCAAATGTAAAGGACTTTAAATACCAAGGGGGTTTGTTTTTTATCCAAGAGACAAATACAAACAGCTGAAGTTTCTTGAGCAGGGGATCATAATGTTGCTTTAGTAAGAGCAATTTGGCAACTCCGTGAATTGCAAAGCATATAACGGATGCAGGGAAACCAACAGAAAGGATAATTCATAGATAATTTAAGGTAGAACAAGAACCCACACTAAAGTGATGGTTATGTAAATGGAGAGAAGACCACCAGGGATACTGTGAAGAATAACTCTTCCAAATTCAGAGTTTATGAAGACCCAATATTTGTATAGCCCATATAGGAGTGGATTCCACTGTTAGGAACAAAAACTCTGTAAATGTTTCTTAGGAAGAATCAACATTTAACAGTTTTTCCCCCTGCTTAATCAGTGTTTAAGGAAATATACACTCTATTGTTGAAGAAAGGGACATTGTTTAGGTGAGCCCCTCAACATGATGGTGTCCATTTGACATTTAAGAGAATCTTTAAGGTGGCATTTTGCTACAACATATATAGCTATATTTTTTCCTCATGACAATATATGCTTTGGTATTATGGGTGTAACTGACAATGTGGCAGGGAGTTTGTCTCTCCCCTCTTTATTCCCCTTCCACTCTCTATTCTTTCTTTTCCTTTCCCTTTCCCTTCTGTTTCTGCTCCTGTCTTTTCCTTTCTCCATATTTCCATCCTCTTTCTTCTCTTCCACTCATCTCCACTGTCCAAGTAGAAGAACTTATTTACTTTGTATATTGTCTGGTATGTATTCTAATATATCTTATTTTTCTGTTTTCTTTTTTCTATTGGCTTAAGTGAATTTATTTGCTCTTTTATATTTGTGATGACCTTTAGTATGGTGGGAGGAAAGTAAAACTTTCAGATAAAGCTTGAGATACTCTTTACCAGTTAAAGGACAGAAACTGGGAAGAGCAGTTTGAATCTAAAAATTATTTCAAGATGCTCCAAGTCATTATTAATCAGAGAAATGCAAATTAAGACAACTCTAAGATACCACTACACACCTGTCAGATTGGCTAAGATGACAGGAAAAAATAATGATGATTGTTGGAGGGGATGTGGGAAAACTGGGACATTGATGCATTGTTGGTGGAGTTGTGAACGAATCCAACCATTTTGGAGAGTAGTTTGGAATTATGCTCAAAAAGTTATCAAACTGTGCATACCCTTTGATCTAGCAGTGTTACTACTGGGCTTATATCCCAAAGAGATTATAAAGAAGGGAAAGGGACCTGTATGTGCACGAATGTTTGTGGCAGCCCTTTTTGTAGTGGCTAGAAACTGAAAACTGAATGGATGTCCATCAGTTGGAGAATGGCTGAATAAATTGTGGTATATGAATATTATGGAATATTACTGTTCTGTAAGAAATGACCAACAGGATGATTTCAGAAAGGCCTGAGAGACTTACATCGAACTGATGCTGAGGAAATGAGCAGGACCAGGAGATATTATATACTTACAACATACTATATGATGACCAGTTCTGATGGACCTGGCCATCCTCAGCAATGAGATCAACCAAATCATTTCCAATGGAGCAGTAATGAACTGAACTAGCTATGCCCAGAGAAAGAACTCTGGGAGATGACTAAAAACCATTACATTGAATTCCCAATCCCTATATTTATGCCCACCTGCATTTTTGATTTCCTTTACAAGCTAATTGTACAATATTTCAGAGTCTGATTCTTTTTATACAGCAAAATAATGTTTTGGTCATGTATACTTATTGTGTATCTAATTTATATTTTAATGTATTTAACATCTACTGGTCATCCTGCCATCTAGGGAGGTGGGGGGTAAGAGGTGAAAATTGGAACAAGAGGTTTGGCAATTGTTAACGCTGTAAAGTTACCCATGCATATAACCTGTAAATAAAAGGCTATTAAATAAAAAAATAATAAAAAAATAAAAATTATTTCAACTAGGACAATAAATAGATGCAATTCTCATCTAAACCTTTATAAGGCGAGCAGAGCAGATAGACTCATAGTTTCAATTTCCTCCTGGCAGGAATCAAAGTCCTGCTTAAAGATTAGCAATGAGGACAATTGGAGGGAGAAAAGGGACAGGAAAATTCCAAAGATATGTATTTATCCTTTCCTGAGAACCACATCTTGGCAATCCATGTGGATATAAATGTAATCTACATTGGCAACATAAACAGGTCTTCTATTGACATAAAGGTGTAAATTGAGAAAATCACATCATTTTTTTTATTTCATTCTGGAATTGATTCTTCTGTATCACCCCCAATGTGTTGTGAAATTGTCCGAGCCATGTTTCTTTGCTTTTGAACTTAGTTCAGAAATTTAGCTAGACAAGATAAATTCAGAAATCCAGTTCTCCCACTAATCACTAAATGTCATTGGCTATTTGCCTCCTTGGGGATAGAGTAGGAGAAAATTGTAACAATTATAGTAATTCTCTTCTTGATTATATTATTTCCCTATTTATGCTTATACTTCTGTTGTGGATTGTGTCTCCAATATAGTTCATTGGTAAGCTTTCTTGCTTTTTCTATGTTAAAGAAAATAATCCTTACACTGCTTAGGGGACTTTTTGGAAGATGCTATCAAAAAGAATATATTTAACAGGTCATAAAGGTGTGTGGTGTAGATTGGGAGGCAGAGGGTGATAATGTGCCATATGATTCCACTGTTAATGTAAACAATCTTTAATGTAAACAGCAAAAGAAGTTCTAACTGTTCCATGGGGAAACTTACATGTGATCATGGATCATCACTGATACTTTTCCTTCTTTGGCCTGTTTCTATATAATACATGACCTGAGGGTGGTACAGAGATCTACCACACTGTCCTGCCATTGCCCAGTATGAAGGTATCATAAATAAGCTCTCCTGAATAAAATCTATTGAATTTCATGTTGGCTTAGAGCACCCCTTTTTCTTTGGTATCCCATTATTTTCTTGGAGTCTATGTCACGCCAAATTGTCATAATCATGGCAGAATAGATCTACCACCCTACAGTAAGTCATTTCACATCTCTGGTCTCTACTTTCCTCATCGATAAAAAGAAAAAGTTGGTCCAGATGATGTTAAAATGTCCTTACTTATTTTCAGTCTATGATCCTATGATTCTTTTTATCTGGGGATTTCCCTTTTAAGGCTCTATGAGCCTGGATTGAACGAGAATAAAATTCAGTCCCAGCCTCAGATTCTTGCTAGCTGTGTGACTCTAGGTAAATTACTTAACCTCTGTCTTCCTCAGTTTCTTCAACTATAAAATGGAGATAATAGAAGTACTTCCTATTTTTCAGGGGTTTTGTAAAGATCAAATGAGATAATATTTATAAAATGCTTAGTACAGTACTTGGTACTTAGTAACTGCTTAATAAACTACTTCCATTTCCCTATCATTCTTATCAAAAGCAGATGGAACTGGTTATACATGAGTAAAAAATCAGAAGAGGGAGAACCAGGATACAATTGTGCTTGATAGTCCCTTTTCACCCCAGGCCTTTCCTTTTGGCCTCCTCCTACCACCATTGGTCTAGCCCAACTTGTCACTGATTAAGTCTGAGTGATAACTTGAGTTGCAGTCTTGGTACTAACACTATAGTATTTTCTGATTTGGAGTAAAACTTAATTTTTCTAAATCTAAATTTTGCTTAACCATAATTTGGGACGCTAGTACCTGTCCCTTTTGCATAGTTCCTGGGAAGTTCAAATGAGATAATGAATATGAAATTATTTGAAAAGCATAAAGATCACATCTCTCAGATTGGCTAAGAGGACAGGAAAAGATAATGTTAAATGTTGAAGGGGATGTGGGAAAACTGGGACACTAATGCATTGTTGGTGGAGTTGTGAAATGATCCAACCATTCTGGAGAGCAATCTAAAACTATGCCTAAAGAGTTATAGCCCTTTTATAAAACTGTGCATACCCTTTGACTCAGCAGTACCATTACTGGGTCTGTATTCCAAGGAAATCATAAAGGAGGGAAAAGGACTCACATGTGCAAAAATGTTTGTGGCAGCTCTTTTTTGTGGTAACAAAGAATTGGAAAATGAGTAGATGCCCATCATTTGGGAAATGATATATGAAGATAATGGAACATTATTGGTCTATAAAAATGATGAACAAGTTGATTTTAGAAAGATCTGGAAAGATTTATATGAACTGATGCTGAGCGAAATAAGCAGAATCAGGAATATGCTGTATCCAATAACAGCAAGAATGTTCAATGATCAACTGTGAAAGGCATGGTTCTTTTCAGTGGTTCAATGATTCAAAGCAGTCCCAATAGACTTTGGACAGAAAATATCATCTGCATCCAGAAAAAAAAAGAAAGAAAAAGAAAACAAGGAGATCAAATATAAATCAACATTGGTCACTTCTTTTTGTTTGTTTGTTTTTATCTCTCCCATGATTTTTCCCTTTTTGCTCTGATTTTTCTCTCCCAACATGCTTCATAAAGCAATGTATGCTAAAATAAACACATAAACAAATAAATAGTTTTTTAAAAAGAAAATCATCAATAACCATGGAAATGTGATTTAAAAAGTCATTGTTACTAAAAGAAGATACAAACAGCAAGTTTCATTAGTGTATAAAGGAGAGAAAGCTCACTGTGAACTGGAATGTTCAGGGAAAATGTTAGAAAAGCAGAAAAACTTGAGTTGGTCTTGGAAGAACTCCCAGACACTGGATAGATAACTAGAAAAACTAGATATAGATGCATTAGATGTGAGGGAGCACCCAATAGAATATAAATATAATCAGCTCTCTACTAATGAAAAATTGGTTATTCAATTTGAGAGCTGTGATAAAGATGGATAATAAACTTAACTGAAAGTGAGCAGCAGAAGGGAGAAAGAAGCAGATAGAGAGGCATAACATATACATCAGTTGGGAAATTTGAAATTAACAAAATTCTTTGGGTATTACAGGAAAACTTTACTGACCAATTAAGGATGGGCAAAGAATAAAAAAGAAGAAAATGTATTCAACCAGAAATAGTTTGTGATGTTGTTAGTTGAAAAGTAGGACATAAAGAATGATTCAAGAAGTATATTGTTGAAATATTCCAATAAACATATAGGCTAAGCAAAGTTGGTAAAATAATGGTAAATAATCCTTTCAACAACTCAGATTACAAGCTACCTAAGCCTACCCATATCATACAGTTCTTATCCAGGTATTAACCTGGATAAAGGTTTTTCTCTTCATATGCAACACTGTTAATTGTGTACAAAGGCTATCAGCTATTCCTCACTCTTCCCATTGAACAAACTGTCTTTTTTTTACTCACATATTTTTGATAAGTTTTGAGAACTTTTCCTTCTTAATTCTTAGATTTTAATATGTTATCATCCAATTCCAATTCTTTGGTGCAGAAAATTAACAAAAATTAAAACAACCAAACATTTCATGGGTCAATTCCTGCAAGAGATTCTCCAAGTCTCCCAAAATGTAATGGGAACACAGTACAATTACTATAGAGAATGTATGGGTCCAAAATAAAAACAAAGCAGTGATGAGGGTTTTTGCAAAGCAAAGGACTATCTACAATAGTCCTATGAGTTAGGCATCTTTGACAATAATGGAAGGCATTTGCCATTTACTAACACACTCAACTATGCCTTGGAGTATCAGGAAGAATCTAAGTTGAAAAATAATTTCAAAGAATTTACCATCTTAATCACACCTACCCAAATTTTAATTCAGTTGCTTTAGTGCTATTATTTGAATTTGCATCTATAATTTGATAATTTGGCAAATTTTTTAATCACAAAATTCTAGAATGAGCAGTTTCATTTCCCCCAACCTGAATATTAGAACAAAAACAGCCACAACCACAACCACCACAAAAAAGATGTGTAATTTTATTTTGAACTTTATTTAATTCATGTTAAGATCTCCCAGTAAGGAAAATCCATCCACCAATGAACATTTGTAACTTCTCTTTAACTTTTAATTAATTATCTATCCCCTTCACGATAAGAGGTCTACTAAAGCTTCTATACACTCCTCAGGCTCACCTTAGCTCCTCCTTTTCCTACCCTCTCAACAGAGTTTCTTATGCCATACCTTGTTGGAAAAAAATAGAAACTATTTGTCACTTTTTTCCTCCTCTTTCAATCTCTTAACATTACAAATTACCCTATCCTTTATACAGGCTCTGATGAAAAGGTGGTTCTTCCTTTCATTTAAGTAAACTCCTTTATATGTACTTTCTGTCTTGTTCTCTTCTGGCTCCTCTATTAAATCTACAATTATCCTCACTAGACTATAGCTTTTATCTGTGTAATATTTAATTTTTCATTATCTCCCTTTCCTACTGTTTACAAATATACCTAAGTATCTCTTTGCCAAAAACAAAAACCTCACTAGATTCTACACACTGGCTATCATACCATATCTTATATTTCTCTCTTCTAACTCTCCTATAAATCCTCCTTAATCTGACTTCTTACCTCAATACTCTACAGAAACTGATCTCTCCAGTTACCAATCAGTCCTTTCTTCTATCTTCAACCTCATGAACTTCTCTGTGGCATTTGCTATTATTGACTGTTTATTATCTCTTCTATGGGATTTTGTGATTTTATTTTCACTTAATTCTTCTGCAAGATTGTGATCATATTTACTAACTGTGACAGACTCTGTCCCGAGATCTCTTTTCTTCTCTGAATATTGTCTCACTTGCTCATCTAATCAGCTTCTATGAATTCAATTACCATTTCTATTCAAATGATTCATAGGTGTGTGTGTGTGTGTATATGAGTGTGTGTGTGTGTGTGTGTGTGTGTGTATGTATTCAATTCTAGTATTCTTACACTGGTTCTATATCAATTTTCTATTGAACATTTTCAACTGGATGCTCCATAAGCCTACCAAATTTAACATGTCCAAAGCAGAATTCATTTTATTTTTTTCCTCAAACCCACTTCTAAATTTTTCTTTTACTATCAAGTTTATCAACATTCATCTAGTCTATAAGGTTCATAATTTTGGTACCATCTTTACTTATTTATCATATCTGACTGATTTCCAAATGTTGTTTTTCTCTCCACAATATCTCTCACATACCTACCCTTCTCTTTGGTCTTTAGTTCAGGCCCTTATCTGGACTAATGGGGCAGCTCTCTAGTTGATTTTTATATCAGACCTACAGCCCTCTCAAGCCCATTCTCTACATATTAGTCAAAGTGATTTTCCTAAAGCTTATGTCTGATTATGTCAATTCCTGCTCAATAAATTCCAGTGACTCCATACTATCTCTATGGTTAAATTTATGATTCCTCTATCTAGTATTTAAAGCCACAAACTGACTCTTTCCTGCCTTTTAAGTTTTTATATAAATGACATTCCTACACATATTCTAAGGTCTGGCCATTTCTCAACTTTATGCTTTTGCACTGGCTATTCTCCATGATAACAATGAACTTCCATCTTACTGCTTCCTTTTGAAATCTCTGGTTTCTTTTTAGCTCATATTTCATATTGTACAAGAGGACTTTCCCATCACACACATAGCCAGCTGCTAGCTCCCATTAGCCCTAAATTTTCTATTTATTTTAAATATATTCTCCATGTACTTATATAATATCAGCTTCAATAATCTTTTCTTCAGAACAAGAATTAAACTCACTTCTCCCAAAATATCTCTCCATATCTTTTCTCTTTCATCATGACAGTAAGCTCATTCAGTCTCTCAAGAAAGTTCTCAATCTTTTCTCTCAGCGGCTCATAGTCTAAACCTAGACAGTCATCTCTCTTCATGTGACAGTAACTGTCATTCTCTTCCAGACTCTATTCCCAATTAAGAATATAGTAATAGTATTTCATAGTCTCTGAGGGACAGTTATTAAAATTGGCACCACAATTACAAATACATATAACATATTATAATATATATATGTATAGTTTTTGCCACTAGACATGGAAGTTCTTTGAAGATAGAGACTATTTTACTTCTGTCTTTGCATCTCAATGTTAAGCAAAGTACTAGGACCTGAATCATATAGTTCTTGACTTTGTCTCAGAAGGTAGATTTCCAAATATTTTATATTGTCTACAGTTATTTTAAATGAAATTTTTCTTTGTATCTTTTGCTGCTGGACTTTGTAGGTAACATAAAAATACTGATGATTTATGTGGATTTATTTTGTATCCTGCAACTTTGCTGAAGTTGTTAATTATTTCTAATAGAAAGTTTTCCCTTTTCATTTTTGAGATTAATAATTTAATTTTCTTTCTTTTTCCTTTTTCTGATCAAATTAACTAAAGGTTTATTTTGTTAGTTTTTTTTTCATAAAACCAACTCTTAGTTTTATGTATTCATTCAATACTTTTCTTACTTTAAATTTTATTAATCTCCTCTTTTATTTTCAGAATTTCAAATTAGGCATTTAATTGGTGATTTTTGACTTGTTCTTTTTCTAATGTTTTTACTTGTAAGCCTAATACACTGATCTTCTCTTTCTCTATTTTATGCAAGTAAGCATCTAGAGATATACAATCTCTTCTCATAACTGATTTGGTTGCATCCCACAAATTTTGGCGTATTGTCTCATTATTGTCATTCTCTTGGATGAAATTATTGATTGTCTATTATTTGTTGTTTCTCCCACTCATTCTTTAAAATTGGAGTATTTAATTTTCAATCAATTTTTGCTCTATTTTCCCCTGGCCTTTTATTGCATGTAATTTTTACTGCATCATGATCTGAGAAAAATACATGTACTATCTCTGCCTTTCTGCATTGTTTTTGAATTTTTTTATGTCTTAATACATGGTCAATTTTTGCATAAGGTCCATATGCTGATGAGAAAAACAAGTATATTCCTTTCTGTCTTCAATCAATTTGCTCCAAAGTTCTAACATACCTAAGTTTTCTATGATTCTATTTACCTGCTTAACTTTCTTATTTATTTTGTGGTTCAATTTATCTAGTTCTGAGGGAGCCAGGTTGCAATCCCCTCCCAAATAGTTTTGTTGTCTAATTCTTGTTGAAGTTTCTTAACTTTTATTCTAGGAATTTGGATGCTATACTACTTGGTGCCTGTATATTTAGTATTGATATTGCTTTATTATCTATGGTAATTTTAAGTAGGATGTAGTTTCCTTCCTTAACTCTTTTAATTTGATCTATCTTTGCTCTTGCTTGATCTGAGATCATGATTTCTATCCCTGCTTTTTTTTTTTTTTTTTAAAAGCTCAGTTGACGTGGCTAGAAACTGGAAACTGAATGGATGTCCATCAATTGGAGAATGGCTGAATAAATTGTGGTATATGAATATTATGGAATATTACTGTTCTGTAAGAAATGACCAACAGGATGATTTCAGAAAGGCCTGGAGAGACTTACACGAACTGATGCTGAGTGAAATGAGCAGGACCAGGAGATCATTATATACTTCAACAACAATACTATATGATGACCAGTTCTGATGGACCAGGCCATCCTCAGCAACGAGATCAACCAAATCATTTCCAATGGAGCAGTAATGAACTGAACCAGCTACGCCCAGAGAAAGAACTTTGGGAGATGACTAAAAACCATTACATTGAATTCCCAATCCCTATATTTATGCCCACCTGCATTTTTGATTTCCTTCACAAGGTAATTATACAATATTTCAGAGTCTGATTCTTTTTATACAGCAAAATAATGTTTTGGTCATGTATACTTATTGTGTATCTAATTTATATTTTAATGTATTTAACATCTACTGGTCATCCTGCCATCTAGGGGAGGGGGTGGGGGGTAAGAGGTGAAAAATTGGAACAAGAAGTTTGGCAATTGTTAACGCTGTAAAGTTATCCATGCATATAACCTGTAAATAAAAGGCTATTGAATAAAAAAAAAAAATAATAAAGCTCAGTTGACATAATAAATTCTGCTCCAATCTTTTACCTTTACTAAATGTATCACTCTGTTTTAAATGAGTTTCTTGTAAACAATAAATTGTAGGATTCTGGCTTTTAATCCAGTCTGCTATCCATTTTAATTTTATGGGAGAGTTCATCCCATTCACACTCACAGATAAAATTACTAACTCTATCTCCTGTCATCTTGTTTACCCCCAGTTATATTTTTCTCTTTCCTTTTCCCCTTTCCCTCCTCCCCAGTATTTTGTCACTGATCACCCCCTCCCTCAAACAGCCTTCCCCTTTTGCAGCCCCTCCCTCATTCTTATAGTATTCCCCTTCTACTTCTGTTCTCCCTCTATTTGCCTCTCCCCATCCTTTCACCCTTCCCCTCCTATTTCCTTAAAGGGTGAAACAAGCTTCTCTATGAAGCTAACTGTATCTGATATTTTCTCTCTCAGCAAAAACTGATGAGAGTAAGATTTGCACAATTCTTATCCCCCTCCCCTCTTTCCTTCAACTGCAATAGGTCTTATACCTCCTCATGAGATGTAATTTACCGCATTTTAACTCCATTTTCCTCCTCTTCCTGTAGAATCACTTTTTCTCCCTTAATTTCTTTTTTAAATTATCATAATAAAATCAAATTATACCTGCATCCTCTAAGTGTACCTATAACAGAGTTACTGATCTCGAACTAAATATATCATCTTCCCTTACAAAGATATAAGCTTTTTTAACTTTTACAACAAAGTTATTTTTTCTTTCCTTTTTACTTTTTCCTGCTTCTCTTGAGTTCTGTTATTTGAAGATCTAATTTTCTGTTCAGGTCTGGTGTTTTCATCAGAAATAAATGAAAATCACCTAGTTCATTGAATGTCCATCTTTTCCCCTGAAAGATGATACTCAATTTTGCTGGATAGTTGATTTTTACCTTCAATTCAAATTCCTTTGCCTTTTGGAATATCACATTTCATGCCCTTTGATTTTTTAAAGTGGAAGCTGCTTGGTCCCGGATAATCCTGATTGTGGCTCCTTGATTTTTTGTTTCCTTGTGTCTCTTTGCAATATTTTCTCCTTGGTTTGATAATTCTGAAATTTAGCTATGATGTTCCTTGGAGTTTTCATCTTGAGGTCTCTTTCAGGAAGAGCTCAGTGAATTCTTTCAATGGCTATTTTACCCTCCGGTTCTAGGACATCTGAGCAGTTTTCCTTGATGATTTCCTGAAAGATGATGTCTAGGCTTTTTTTTTCATTATGGTTTTCAGGAAGTCCAATAATTCTTAGATTTTTCTCTTTTAGATCAGTTGTTTTTCCAATGAAAGATTTTACATTTTCTTCTATTTTTCTTTTTTTTTTTTTTGGTTTTGTTTGACTGATTCTTCACATCTCCTTGAGTCACTTACTTCCATTTGTTCAATTCTAATTTTAATGAATTATTTTTTTCAATTAGCTTTTTTATTTCCTTTTTCATTTGGCCCATTGAATTTTTAAATGAGTTGTTTTATTCATTGTATTTTTTTTTCCATTTCACAAATTCTGTTTTTCAACAAACTGATTTCTTTTTCAAATCTATTTTGTAAGAAGTTATATGCTTTTTTTCCATTTTATCACATGTATTTGGTAGGGTGTTTTCTTCAGATGATACTTTTTTCTTTTCCAGACTCTCTTGCAAATTTCTTATTTCTTTTCGCAATTTTTCTTCTAACTCTCTTTTAAAATCCTTTGCAAATTTTTCCAAGAGTATTGTAAAATGGGGACCAATTAATATCACTCTTTGAGGCTTCATCTGGAGACAATTTGCCTTTAAGTCCTCAGAGTTTGAGATCTGTTCTTCTCTTTCTCCATAAAAACTCTCTTTGATCAGAGTTCTTTTTGCTTTTTTGTTCATTTTTTAAATGTTAAGATGTGTTCTTAGGGCAAAAGTGAGATTGTCCCAAGCTTCCTCTACAGGCCACAGCAGTTGCCCTGGGTCAATCCTGCTAACTTCCTTCCTGTGCTGTGAGGGCTTGGCTAAGTCCTGCCTATTATGCTGAGGTTCATTGGCTTACTGTTTACCTTCTGTAGTTGTGTTTGATGTGTCATAGCTAATCTGCTGATCCACTGGCTTCTGAATCAGGAGAGTAGACAAGCCTGTTGTATTTTGTCTAAGAGCCTCCTGACAGATTCCCCAGCTCATAGACACCACACTGCCCTGGGTGCTGCATCTATATTCAGCCATCTCTCCCATGCCCAATTGAAAGAGATGTTTTCTGAAGTTCTTCCGAAATATCATCTGTTGGATATTTGTTACACTTCAAATATTTGCAGGTTCTCTCATTCCAAAACCAGTTCAGAGGCTTGGGTGGTGTTGATTTGAGTGAAGTTAAAGAGAGCTCAGACAAAAACCTGTCCATTCTCTGCTGTCTTGACTGCCTCCACTTATTGCTATTTTCCATTATTTTTTCCATGGTTAATTTTTTTTTCAATATATAACTATGAAATTTTGTTTTATGTTCACCCAAATTTGTGATTTCATTAGGAACTCTCAATGATCAAATTTCCTCTATCAATGAAAAGCAGCTGTTCAACAACTTAAAAATCTTAAGAATTACCTGGGGAACTGGAAAGTTTAAGTGAATCACAAGGAGTCCACAGCCAGTACTTGTCAGAAAGGAGATTTGAACTCAACTCTTTATGATTGTGTTTGACCCTTACTCTACTATGCCATACTGCCTTCTGTTTTTTGTTTACTTTTTTTTCAAAAATATATTCCTTTTTCAGTGATGTAAGTATCCAATTCACAAAAAAGGATCCACGCAAAGAAAAAGTCTTTACCTACAGAAATTGTTATTAATAATTAAAACAAGCAATTACATAAAGCAATAGAAGAGGTTCAGGGAAACATGATTTAAGCTACTGAGAGGCATTTTTTTTAAACCACTCTCACACTGCCTAATAGACAAAAGAATGATAAAGATGATATAAATAAAAAATGTTGCGGAATAACTAGTCCCAAAAAAACAAACATTCAAACACAATTAAATAAGAAAAAAACATTTCACTGAATTTTCATTGTTGCCCATCTGGACTCCTGGATATAGCACAAGCCAAAGAATTTGGAACACCATTCTCACACATGGATTCTGATGACACCATCAACACTAGATTCTAGTAACTTCCCTCAGAATACCTTTTTTCCCTGATGGAAATATCCATGCCTATTTCTTGAATGTGCCAAGTTATGCAGGTGACAGAAGGACCATCAAAGTATTTGTTCCAGTCTCCACTGTTGTTCTATAACTTATAAATTTCATAAATCCTCAACTCAGTCATCTGCCCCTTAACTCTGACAGAAAACTTAATTTTATGTTTGTTACATAATTAGGATTAAAGAATCAAATATTTTTTAACCTGAAAAAGTCTTCATAGTTCAATATAACAGAATTTCATTTTAAGATGAGGAAACTGGTGTCCATAAAGGGGAAGTAACTATTTATCTATAATATATTAAGCATAAAGGAAAACACTTTAGAAATCATAAAACACTATAGTCATGCTGTTTAATTTTTTCTGGACTTGGAGTTTAATAAGAATAGTTATGTTTCATAGTATATAACACTTTAAAGTTTGCTAGGTGATATATGTGTATATACTTACACATATATGTATGTGTATATATGGATATGTGTTTATATATAATCAAATTATAGACCCAAGTTTTCTTTTCTCCTTGAATAATACTCTTTCCAATATATATGCTACACCTCTGAGAATTACAGAATTTCAGATTTAAATCTCAGAAGCTATTTTCTCCAAACCATATATAAAAAGAATCTTCTCTACAATGTCTCCCAACCCTCATTGGTTATCCATCCTTTGCTTAAAATATCTAGTGAAAGGGAACACAACTTTCTTTTTTTTTTTTTTTTGTAACTTTTTATTGACAGAATCCATGCCAGGGTAATTTTTTTTACAACATTATCCCTTGCACTCACTTCTGTTTCGATTTTTCCCTCCCACCCTCCACCCCCTGCCCTAGATGGCAAGCAGTCCTATATATATGAATATGTCCTAGTATATCCTAGATACAATGTATGCGTGCAGATCCAAACAGTTTTCTTGTTGCACAGGGAGAATTGGATTCAGAAGGTAAAATAACCCAGGAGGAAAACAAAAATGCAAACAGTTTACATTCATTTCCCAGTGTTTTTTCTTTGGGTGTAGCTGCTTCTGTCCATCATTGATCAATTGAAACTGAATTAGGTCTCTTTGTCAAAGAAATCCACTTCCATCAGATTACATCTTCATATAGTATCGTTGTTGACATATATAATGACCTCTTGGTTCTGCTCATTTCACTTAGCATCAATTCATGTAATTCTCTCCAAGCCTCTCTGTAGTCATCTTACTGGTCATTTCTTTAACAATAATATTCCATAACATTCATATACCACAATTTACCCAACCATTCTCCAATTGATGGGCAGCCACTCAGTTTCCAGCTTCTAGCCACTACAAACAGGGCTGCCACAAACATTTTGGCACATACTGGTCCCTTTCCTTCTTTAGTATCTCTTTGGGTATAAGCCCAGTAGAAATACTGTGATCAAAGGGTATGCACAGTTTGATAACTTTTTGGGCATAATTCCAGATTGCTCTCCAGAATGGTTGGATTCGTTCACAACTCCACCAACAATGTATCAGTGTCCCAGTTTTCCTGCATCCCCTCCAACAATCATCATTAATTTTCCTGTCATCTTAACCAATCTGACAGGTGTGTAGTGGTATCTCAGAGTTGTCTTAATCTGCATTTCTCTGATTAATAATGATTTGGAACACTCTTTCATATGAGTGGTAATAATTTCAATTTCATCTTCTGAAAATTGTCTGTTCATATCCTTTGACCATTTATCAGTTGGAGAATGGCTTAGTTTCTTATAAATTAGAGTCAGTTCTCTATATATTTTGGAAATGAGGCTTTTATCAGAACCTTTAACTGTGAAGATGTTTTCCCAGTTTGTTGCTTCCCTTCTAATCTTGTTTACATTAGTTTTTTTTTTGTACAGAAGCTTTTTCATTTGATGTAATCAAAATTTTCTATTTTGTGATCAATAATGGTCTCTAGTTCGTCTTTAGTCACAAATTTCTTCCTCCTCCAAAAGTCTGAGAGATAAACTATCCTATGTTCCTCCAATTTGTTTATAATTTCATTCTTTATGTCTAAATCATGGACCCATTTTGATCTTATCTTGGTATACTGTGTTAAGTGTGGGTCTATGCCTAATTTCTGCCATACTAATTTCCAGTTATCCCAGCAGTTTTTGTCAAATAATGAATTCTTATCCCAAAAGTTAGGATCTTTGGGTTTGTCAAACACTAAATCCCTATAGTTGACTATTCTGTCTTGTGAACCTATCCTGTTCCACTGATCAACTAATCTATTTCTTAGCCAATACCAAATGGTTTTGGTGACTGCTGCTTTATAATATAGTTTTAGATCAGGTACAGCTAGGCCACCTTCATTTGATTTTTTTTCATTATCTTTTGAGATTCTTGACCTTTTATTATTCCATATGAATTTTGTTATTTTTTTCTAGATCATTAAAATATTATCTTGGAAGTCTGATTGGTATAGCACTAAATAAATAGATTAGTTTAGGGAGTATTGTCATCTTTATTATATTTGCTTGACCTATCCAGGAGCACTTAATATTTTTCCAATTGTTTAATTCCGACTTTATTTGTGTGGAAAGTTTTTTGTAATTTTGCTCATATAATTCCGGACTTTCCTTTGGTAGATAGACTCCCAAATATTTTATGCTGTCGACAGTTATTCTGAATGGAATTTCTTTGTATCTCTTGCTGTTGATTTTGTTGGTGATGTATAAAATGCTGAGGATTTATGAGTTTATTTTATAACCTGCAACTTTGCTAAAGTTATGAATTATTTCTAATAGCTTTTAGTAGAATCTCTGGGGTTCTCTAAGTATACCATCATATCATCTGCAAAGAGTGATAGTTTGGTTTCCTCACTGACTATTCTGATTCCTTTAATCTCTTTCTCGACTTTTATTGCCGAGGCTAGTGTTTCTAATACAATATTAAATAATAATGGTGACAGTGGGCAACTTTGCTTCACTCCAGGTCTTACTGGGAAAGATTCCAGTTTTCCCCATTGCATATGATGCTTACTGATGGTTTTAAATATATGCTCCTGACTATTTTAAGAAAAAGTCCATTTATCCTTATACTCTCAAGTGTTTTTATTAGGAATGGATGTTGATTTTATCAAATGCTTTTTCTGCATCTATTGAGATGATCATATGGTTTTGTTAGTTTGCGTATTGATATAGTCAATTATGCTAATAGTTTTCCTAATATTGAACCAGCCCTGCATTCCTGATATAAATCCTACTTGGTCATAGTGTATTATCGTAGGAATGATTTTCTGTAATATTTTTGCTAATATTTTATTTAAGATTTTAGCATCAATATTCATTAGAGAGATTGGTCTATAATTTTCTTTCTTTGTTTTCAGCCTACCTGGTTTAGGTATCAGTACCATGTCTGTGTCGTAAAAGGAGTTTGGTAGGACTCCTTCAATCCCTATTTTTTCAAATAGTTTATATAGCATTGGGGTTAATGGTTCTTTAAATGTTTGGTAGAGATTAAAACCATCTGGTCCTGGGGATTTTTTCTTAGGAGTGTCAATAGCTTGTTCTATTTCTTTTCTAAGATGGGACTGTTTAGGATATTTACTTCTTCCTCTGTTAATCTGGGCAATGACTATATTTTTGAAGGTATTCTTCCATTTCATTAAGTTGTCGAATTTATTGTCATAAAGTTGGGCAAAGTAATTCCCTAATTATTGCTCTAATTTCCTCTTCGTTCATGGCGAGTTCTCCTTTTTCATTTTAAGACTAACAATTTGATTTTCCTCTTTCCTTTTTTAATCAGATTTACTAGGTGTTTGTCTATTTTGTTGGTTTTTCATAGAACCAACTCTTAGTTTTAGTAATTAATTCAATAGTTTTTTACTTTCAATTTTATTGATCTCCTTTATTTTTAGAATTTCAAGTTTAGTGTTTGACTGGGGGTTTAATTTGTTCCTTTTCTAGCATTTTAGTTGCAAGCCCAATTCGTTGACCTTTCTTTCTAATTTATGCAAGTAAGCTTCTAGAGATATGAAATTTCCCTTATTACCGCTTTGGCTGCATCCCACACATTTTGGTATGATGTCTCATTATTGTCATTTTCTTGGGTGAAGTTATTAATTATGTCTATGATTCGCTGTTTCACCTAATCATTCTTTAGTATGACATTATTTGGTTTCCAATTATTTTTTGGTCTACTTTCCCCTTGCTTTTTGTTGAGTGTAATTTTTATTGCATTGTAGCCTGAAAAGGATGCATTTACTATTTCTGCCTTACTGCATTTGAGTTTGAGGTTTTTATGTCCTAATATATGGTCTCTTTTTGTATAGGTTCCATGAACTGCTGAAAAGAAAGTGTACTCCTTTCTGTCTCCATTTTGTTTTCTCCACAGGTCTATTATATCTAACTTTTCTAGTATTCTATTGACCTCTTTGACTTCTTTCTTATTTATTTTGTGGTTTGATTTATCTAATTCTGAGAGTGCAAGGTTGAGATCTCCCACTATTATAGTTTTGCTATCTATTTCTTCTTGCAGCTCTCTTAAATTTCTCTTTAAGAATTTAGATGCTACACCACTTGGTGCATATATGTTTAGTATTGATATTGCTTCATTATTTATAGTACCCTTTGAAGATATTGTGCCTTCCTTATCTCTTTAATTAGATCAATTTTTGTTTTGCTTGATCTGAGATCAGGATGGCTACCCCTGCTTTTGACTTCACCTGAAGCATAGTAGATTTTGCTCCATCCTTTTACCTTTATTCTGCATGTATCTCCCTGCTTCAGGTGTGTTTCCTGTAAACAACATATTGTAGGATTCTGGCTTTTAATCCATTCTGCTAACTGCTTCCTCTTTATGGGGGAGTTTACTCTGTTCACATTTATGGTTAAAATTACCAATTCTGTATTCCTTGCCATCTTGTTAACCCCTATTTATGCTTTTCTCCTTTCTTTCCCCCTTACCCCTCTTCCCAGTATTAAACTTGTGAGCACCACTTGCTTCTCACAGCCCTCCCTTTTAGTATCCCTCCTCTCCACCTTAGAGTTCCTCCCCCTATCTTACTCCTTTCCTCACAGTTTCTGTATTCCTTTCTACTTAGCTTATTCCTTCCCTTTTCACTTTTCCCTTCTCACTTTTCAATGAGATGAGGTTTCCACATACATTGAATATGTTCAATTTTCTCTTAAAGTCAATTCTTATGAGAGCAACATACCCACTATATTCAACCCCCTCCATTCTTTCTCTCAGATATAATAGGTTTCCTTTGCCTCTTTGTGAGATATAGTACCCCCACTTTACCCTTTTTCTGATACAATGTCCTTTCCACCTCTAATTTCTAGAACAAGGTATACATGTATGTTTTATACATCTTTACAGCAGAAATATAGTTCCCAAGATTTCTTGTTACCTTTTTAGGATTTTCTTGAGTTCTATATTTGCAGATCAAACTTCTTGTTAAGTTCCAGTTTTTTCACCAAAAATAGGTGAAATTCACTTATTTTGTTGAATAACCATCTTCTTCCCTGGAAAAAGATGCTCATTCTGGCTGGGTAAGTTATTTTTGGTTGCATACCGAGTTCCTTAGCCTTTTGGAATATCATACTCGAGGCCCTTCGATCTTTTAATGTGGATGGTGCTAGATCTTGGGTGATCCTTATTGTGGTTCCTCTATATTTGAATTGGGTTTTTCTAGCCGCTTGGAGTATTTTTTCCTTCGTTTGAGGGTTCTGGCATTTGGCCACTATATTTCTTGGTGTTTTGATTTTAGGATCCCTTGCAGTGTGTGGTCGATGAACCCTTTCAATGTCTATTTTACCCTCTGTTTCTATGACTTCTGGCAGTTCTCTTTGATAATTTCCTGAAAAATAGTGTCCAGGCTCTTTTTTTCATCATATTTTCTGGGAGCCCAATAATTCTCAGATTGTCTCTCCTAGACCATTTTCCAGGTCTGTTGTTTTCCCAGAAGGTATTTCACATTTTCTCCATTGTTTGTTTTTTTTTTTTTTGGTTTGCTTGACTGATTCTTCTTGTCTCCTCAAGTCATTCAATTCCATTTGTTCTATTCTTATTTTCAATGAAGTGTTTTCTTCACTCACTTTTTATATCTTTTCTAATTGTCCAATTTGTCTCTATGGAATGTTTTTCCATTTCACCATTTTGTTTTTTAGAGAGCTATTTCTGTTTCCAGTTCACTAATCCTATTTTTCAAGGATTTGTTTTCTTTATCCACTCTGTCTTTAAATGGTGGAATGACTTCTCCAGACTCTCTTGCCAGGCCTCTCTTTTCCAATATTTCTTCTAGCTCTTTATGAGAGTCTTTTAATTTCTTCTATGAGATTCATCTGTGCTGAGGAACAGATGATCTCCTCCTGTGGGGATTCACCTGGAGACAGTCTGCTTTTAGTCTTCTCAGGGTTTAGAGTCTGTTCTCTGTCTGTATAAAAGCTGTCAATCGTTAAGGTCCTTTTCAATTTTTTGCTCATTTTGTCAGAGAAGAATCAGAGACAAACTAGCAAAGAAAAAAAAAAAGGAAAAAAACCCCAAATGGAATCTGCTTTTTTGGGGGGAGGGGCTGGGTGGCGTTACCGAGCTTTGTCTACAGACTGTGGGGGCAGCAGCGAGGCACTAGCAGGACTGTGCTGTGCCTGCACTCTGAGACTCTGAGAGCGTGCTAAGATGCTGTGGGGGAGGGGTGGCCAGGTCCCAAGAGACTCCAGCTGTTTGGGGTTGTATTCTTCACCCCCCTAATCCCCCCACCCCACCCCCGCCCCAGTGTTTTTAGCTTCTCTGCTGGGCTACTGACTTTCTGCCAGGGCAAAGTATCCAAGCCTGTAGCAAAGCTCTCCCCTCAGAGATGGCTGAGATCACACCCCAACCCCCTCCAGTCTGCTCAGCTGTGAGCTGCCTGCTGAGCTCTCACTGCTGCTGCCCTCAGCCTGTGCCCCATCTAAAACCATCCCGCCCTTGAGCAAAAACAGACCTTTCCTGGCGAATCTCAAGGATATCTTCTCTTGGTAACTATTTGTGGGTTCTTTTCAGTCAGGCATTAATTCAAAGGCTTGTAATGAGATGGATTCTGAGAGAAAATGCGGAGTTTACACAGCTGTGTGCCTCCTTGCCGCCATCTTGTCCAGAAGTCCGGAACACAACTTTCTAAATCATCTAATTACATTTATGAATGTCTAATTTTTTGTGATTGTTTTACTTTTTTTTTTTAATTAAAGCTTTTTATTTTCAAAACATATGCATGGATACTTTTTCAATATTGACCGTTACAAAACCTTGTGTAGTACAAGAAAAATCAGATCAAAAAGGAAAAAGATGATAAAGAAAATAAAATTCAAGCAAGCAGCAACAAAAGAAGTGAAAATGCTATGTTGTGGTCCACACTCAGTTCCCACAGTCCTCTCTCTGGGTGTAGATGTCTCTCTTCATCACAAGATCATTGGAACTGGCCTCAATTATCTCATTGTTGGGAAGAGTCATATCCATCATAATTGATCATCATATTATCTTGTTGTTGCCATGTATAATGATCTCCTGGTTCTGCTCATTTCATTTAGCATTAGTTCATGTAAGTCTCTCCAGATCTCTCTAAAATCATCCTACTGATTGTTCCTTATAGAACAATAATATTCCATAATATTCATATACCATAATTTATACAGCCATTCTCCAACAGCATTCACTCAGTTTGATAAGTCTAATTGTTAAGAGTATTTTACTTTACATCAAACCTGAATTGCCTTCTAAAACATCATCTAATTTCTTTTCTTCTTTCTTTGGAAGTCAAGCTGAATGAAGTCTTATCTGTCATGCAAATGACAATCTTTCAGATACTTGAAAATAGTTACTATATCCTGTGGTTTTGTCTTTGATTTCCAGTCTATCTCATAATGTGTAGCATTAGGCATTTCAATAGTCAGTTAGACTTTGATTTCTTTCCTTGAGAGTATTCTTTGGTAGCTCTACCTCTTCTCCTGCCATTTTTAACAAGGCAGAAGGTGCTTTGTTTCATATATATATATATATATATATATATATATATATTATATAATTGAAATGCATTTTATATTTTCTGTCAAGATTGGGGAAGAATTCATTAATTTATGATGGTTATAATACATTTCAGAGTTTAAAATTATTTTGTTTTGGTATCAATAGTTTTCTAGATGGATTTTTGCCATCATACTCAAAAAAAAAAGAACTTTTCAAAATTCCAATTTAAGTATGTCCATCTTCTCTTCAAAATAATTTGGGGCATTATTATTGCTTTTGTCAGTAATTGTGTCATAAGATAGAATTTCTGGAGTTGTTGACTTTCAAAGATATCATTATCCTCCACTTTTCTCTGTTTGGATTTTAGTAGTTTTTCATTTCAGCTTTTATTTCATAATCTGTGATTTGAGATCAACTTATTTCTTACAATTATACTGCCTTGGGAAAGGGACCTGTATGTGCCAAAATGTTTGTGGCAGCCCTGTTTATAGTGGCTAGAAGCTGGAAAATGAATGGATGCCCATCAATTGGAGAATGGTTGAGTAAATTGTGGTATATGAATGTTATGGAATATTATTGTTCTGTAAGAAATGACCAGCAGGATGAATACAGAGAGGATTGGCGAGACTTGCATGAACTGATGCTGAGTGAAATGAGCAGAACCAGGAGATCATTATATACCTCAACAACAATATTGTATGAGGATGTATTCTGATGGAAGTGGATTTCTTCGACAAAAGAAGATCTAACTCAGTTTCGATTGATCAAGGATGGACAGAAGCAGCTACACCCAAAGAAAGAACAATAGGAAATGAATGTAAACTGTTTGCATTTTTGTTTTTCCTCCCAGGTTATTTATACCTTCTGAATCCAATTCTCCCTGAGCAACAAGAGAACTGTTTGGTTCTGCACACATATATTGTATCTAAGATATACTGTAACCTCTTTAACATGTATAGGACTGCTTGCCATCTGGGGCAGGGGGTGGAGGGAGGGAGGGGAAAATAGGAATAGAAGTGAGTGCAAGGGATAATGTTGTAAAAAATTACCCTGGGATGGGTTCTGGCAATAAAAAGTTATTAAAAAAAAAAAAGACAATTATACTGTCTCAATGTGCTTGTGCTGTGTAGTTTGGAGTCCAGGATGACATTGTCAAAATGCCATTTAAAGTTTTTACCAGCTAGATCAGTTTTCAAAATTGCTATAATATAGTACTGAACTGGAATAAAAACATTTACATATTCAGGACTATTTCACACAAATATGTGAATTTACCACTAACAGTATAATCTGATTAGAAGTCTTTTCCAGAAGGTACAGGATTGATTTTTCTGATTTGTTCTGGTGAATCTTAGCCTTCTTAATAATCTTAATAATAGATCCTTTTAAAATTTAGTATTTTGCATACCCAGTTTCCTCAGTATATTAAATTCACTCACCTGAATTTTCTTTCTCTTTGTCTTCACTTTCAGTCAGTTGCCAAACTGCTTATGTTTTCTCACATTTTTATTTCCCTTATTTTATAGCATACCTTAAAACCTTTAGATTCTTAGGTCCTGTCTTTGATTTGTCTAATTTTGTGCCTGCAAATCATCTTACTTATGTTCCATTTGCACATGCTATCAGAGTCCAATAACGGTTTCCAAGTATCAAAAATACTAAATTAAATCTGTACTACAACTTCTAATGTCTTTCTTTAACTACTTTTACCTTTTGAAATGACTACTCCTCTTTCAATCTCTTTAAATAATAACTTGATAATAACAAATAGCTAATGATATCTCATTTCCCGTGATTCTATAAATGTATGTTATGAGAATTAAGCTGGCAATCAGGAGGTCTGGTCTTTAGTCCTTATATTGCCTCTAGTTTTTTGGCCATGAGAAATTGAGGTTCTCTAATACACAATTTATTCTTCCTTCCTTCCTTCCTTCTTTCTTTCCTTCCTTCTTTCTTTCTTTCTTTCCTTCCTTCCTTCCTTCATTCTATTATGAGCCAGAACTTGAAACAAGGTGTTAATCACTAGAGTTGATAGAAACAATGCTTAGGTAATTGGTTCACACATTAGAGCTCACCCCTTTAAGAGAATTTATACATTAGCTCACACATTGGAGTTCACAAGTCGGGAGATATCTAAGTTTACACCTCCCACAATCCCACTCTCTCAGAGGAGGAGTCAACCTTTGGGTTCACACCTTTAAGAGAAGGTGTTACTTACTCTCCTATCTTTAGCATTAGACTGATCAATAATGTCAATATTGAGTGGAGTCAGTCTGAAATTCCATGCCACCTATTTTTTGCTACTAAGGAGCAATCACAACATATTGACTATGCCAATCAGGGGACTGGTAGAGTTCAATTCACTAGGGCTTCAAGATTTCTGTCAGACTTTCAGGCACTGCATTAGGTGATGGAGATATAAATGCAATTAGTGAAACAATTATTACTTTCACAGAGCCTAAATTTTAATAGAGGTAGAAAAGTATATATCTAAGCATGTATTTTCACAATTACCATTTGATAATTTCAAAGGATACAAAATACTTACTGTATATAACTCTATCTGGCATTCTACTATTTTGCTGTCCTTTCATCATGAAATGATTAGGTTCTATGATAGTGTTAGTATTATTATTATTATTATTCCTCTTACCCATGGTTAACCTGTGAATTCACAGTAATTCTAACACTATCATAGCGTTAGAACTCTCATATCTAAAGTGTTCTAAATTCCAAGGCTGTGCTCTTTTCCACTATATCTTCCTATTCCCTCCCCCAAGCTTCAAGAAATAAAATGAATTTCTAAAACAAAAGAGGAAAAACCAATATACATATATAAGACTGACTAATACATATCTCTGGCTTAACATAAAACCAACGGAAATATTTAAACCCTTACAATCCTAAATTTAAAAAGCAAATTTCACTAGAGTTTCAAAAGTTGTCCCAATTCAAGACAATTCTTCACCTGTGAGTTCTGAGGGACATTAGAAGAGTGAGATACAAGCAGCATTGTGAGGAAGTTAAAGTAGGAAGGAAAAAAAGAATTTGGATTATATAGACTTGAACTATGGAAAAGGTTGAAATGCATTTAAGGAAGCAATAAAGGCTAGTGAACCAGAAACCCCCTGCTCACTTATGATAAAATATCTAGTTAATACCAAATAAAAGATTCAAATAGACTTGTTATGGTTCTTTAGAAAGTCCCTATAAAATAATGCCAATATTCTTTTTTTAAGTACCTTCACAAATAAAATGTTGCCTTTAAAAAAGAAGATTGGCTGTGGTAAGTAAGCAGCTTAGGTAAAAGCAAAAGGATATGAGATAAACTTAATTTCTGAACTTTACAGAGAGTTGAATTGGAGTCCTAAACTCTGTTTCAACAATCACTGAAAACAAAACCTATTATTTCTTTTAAATTTTTTAAAAATAGTTTTCAAAATTCATTTTATAAGTCTTTGTGTTTAAAATTTTTCTTCCTCCCTCCCTTACTTTTCCTCACCTAAGATACCAAGAAATCTGATATGTGCAATCCTTTTAAACATATTAACATATATAAGATATATTATTTCTTATTACACACATAGGCCATGCACATACACACACACACACACACACACACACTACACAAATACACAGAGAATATGACCTCTTTAACAAGAATCATTTAGAATGAAGTGTGCCACTTAAGGGAATTTTCCAGAAAACTGCCTTCCCATAAGAATAAAAGGGGCCTTGATGGTATAAACTGCTTGGTCTAAATTTGTGGGAGAAAATAGTTGTCAATGGCTGGTTTAGCAACAAATCATATTATTTTAAATATTTGGGAGACAATCATTTCTAGAAACATACCACATCTGCTCCTGTCTTTTAAAGCATAGTATAGTGAATAGAACCTAAACTTTTCTCATAAACAGTGTGATACAAAAAAAAAAAAAGCATTTAGCTCCAAGTTAGGCATTTTGCTACTAACAAGATATAGAACCATGACTAAGTCAATGGAAGTTATTCCCTATGGTTCCCAATATAAGATTCTATGATAAACATAAGCATTGATTAGTACCTTTTGTTATGATAGGAGAATGTTCAGATAATGAACATAAGTGTCCTGTGCAGAAGGAAACTAGTAAACCCTTACACAAAGAATGCAATTGTCTTAGCTTGATTTAAGGCTCTAAAGAGGAATTAGTGTACAGAAAACTAAACAGTATCTATATGGAGATGTTCTTGAATTTAGCATTCTATCTATCTTCTCCTATACTTTTGCATATCATGCCCCATTACCTGGAATGAAAATCAACTTCACTTCTGCTTCTTAGAATTTCTCTTTCACTTACTTTAAGCCTCAGCTCAAGGCTGCATCTCCTGAATGCAACTTTTCTTGTCATCTCCAGTACTGGGCACATAATAGGTACTGAATTTGTTGATTGATGTTAATTCTCTTGCTCTTCTTAGACCCTCTTGTTTGTTTCTCTGTATATGTCACATTTTCTTAGTAGAATGTTGTTGTGTCCTGCTTTCTAAAGCTCCCAAGTTGGGGTGAAAAAACATACCATCTTAATGAAGAAGTGATGGGGCAGGGCTCCTGAGGATGGTGGAAATATGGAGTCCATTTATACCTAGTTCTTTCCCCTTTTTATACCCTCATTCCCTTATGTAACCAAAACATCACTGCACATGCGCTAAGTATATACTGCACATGTGGGACCACATAAACAACTTGCTATTGTACATAGTTTGCCACCTACTATCAATTCCACCTGGTATCATTCTTCTTCAATCACAACACAGGTCATCACTGCCCCCTGACTTCTTAGGAAAAGCCGAGAGCCCTGAGGGGAGACAGGCAGCCGAACCAGATATTGTCAGCATGTTCCCTCAGGGCTGAAGAGTCTTATACCTCACCCACAATTCACCCACTGTCTGTGATCCTCTACAGAATACAAGCTCCCTGAGGGCAAAGGCCATGGAGGATTTGGGGTATGTATCCCTAGCACCTAGCACAATGACTTGCCCACAATGTGTGCTACATGTGTTTGTCAATTTTGGATTGAATTGAATTGGAGCAATGTTCCCCACACAAAGTGTAAAGATATCTTAATGGTCTTCAATAATATGAATGTGTCTTGCAAAGCAGATTAACACTGTTTTTTCATTCTCAACATAGGAAGCAATTTTCTGAGGCCCACAGAGGAATGTGGTTACTAAGAGCTAATCAAATATTGGAAGGAGGTATCAATGGGGAATGTATGGGATCCCTTCATATGGATATGGACAGAAATGGAACAAATGACTATCTATAACAAACAGTATAGAGCCTAGATTTGATGTAAAGATAGGGAAATTGTATAGAAATTGGTACATCTAAACAGTCTTATTTAATATTTAATTGGAAGGAAAATGCTTTATAAATCTCAAGATATTATAGAAATATGAGAAAGAAGAGGAAGAGGACACAGAAGTAAGTAAAGAAGAAGAAAGAAAGAATAAGTTAATGAAGGCGTTTTTGTCTGCCCATGTCACTCCCTTGCTCCATAAACTGGTACTTCTCTATTGTTTCTAGGATAAAATATAAGCTTCTCTGTTCAATTTTAAATAGTATTCACAACTTTGAATTTCTGTCTCTGCTCTCTCTGTGTGTGTCTCTCTTTCTCTTCTTTACTCTTAAATTTATTTTTTTCTTACCATGACTTCCCTTACCTCCATTGCCCATTAATCTCCCAATCTATCACCCATGATTTGGTCTCCCTATACTCTTTTTACAGTCTCAGTCCTAATTTTAATGAACATTCAACTATATACTTTCTGTTCTCTACCAGTAAATCTCTTATCTACTCAGTTTACTCATCTGTAAATGAGGGGATTATACTAGGTGGTATGCCATGTACTATCTTAGCTCTGAATTTATGATTCTGTGATCTCTGTCTCACTGCCAATCCTACATTGCCTACCTTTGACCCTGTGTGTTGAATCCCTTCAATTGTACTTCTTTCAAACTGCAGAACACTAAAGAAGCTCATGCAACAGTGTTAACTAGCATCACCAACACACCCTACATTATTTAATCATAGCTGAACCCTCCCATAGAATCCTTTGAGTCTTCACTGTTTGACTATCAAGCTCCCTGAGCCTTCACTTTCTACTCTTTGCTCAGACTGTTGCTGCTGCTCACAACCTCATGTCTTTCAACAAATGATTATATCTCTTAACTATGTAAAAAAATTGGGGCTGTCATGAAATCCTACTTCTGCCCTTCATACATCAAAACTTCTTTTTCTTTTCATCTGTTCTCCCCTCTTTTGCTATAGCCTCTAAAGAAGAGATTGCCCTGTTCCTGACAAGGCTATTCATCCTACTTTGGCCCCTCAATACTATCTCTTTATTCTCTAAGAACTTGTTCCAGTAATCATTTCCTCCCTTTTTTGTCTTCAATTTCCCCCTTTTGACTCATCCTTTTCCTACTGCCAAAAGAAAAAGAAAAAAAAAAAGTTAAAAACTCAAGTCTATCTCATCCTTCAAAATAAAAAAAAAAAATTAAAAACTTAAAACTGAAATTGCCCTTTCCAACTCCAAGTTCATCTATCAATTTTCAAAAGCCTCTTCCTATGTCTTTTGAGGGCATTACTCAGTAACCAAAGTTGATCACTTCAAAGTTATACTTGATACTTCATTTTCCTTGATCCTCTATATCTAATCAGTTGCCAAACCCTATTGATTTTATCTCTGCACCAATTCTCATATCTGTTCCTTTATCCTTTCACAGTTACCAAATTAGTATAGACTTTATCACTTCTCATGTGGATTATTTTTAACAGCCTTATCATTAGTTTCCCTCTTCTTAATGTCCCTCCCACCAAACCAGTATTTCATCCAGCTACCAAAAAATCCTTTTTAAAATACATGTCTTCAGAAGCCCATGAGTCCCATTAAAAAAAAATAACTCAGTGTTTTTCCATTGCTACAAGAATAAAAGATATACTCACTTACACACACATAAATATACACAGAAACACAAAATCTGCCCTCAGTCCCCCTTTTCAGTTACTCAAACTAAACTTGCAAATGTTTCCTTCAAAGAATTTGTAAATAGTGCATCAGAGTCCATTTTTTACTTATCTTTATAGTTACATGAAACATTCCCTATATCTGGAACATACTTCTTCATCTCCACCACTCAGAAACCTAATCTGGCTTTAGAACTCAGCTCAGGTGCCACAACTTCCATGAAGTTTCTAGAAGGCCCCTCAAACCCTATGATTCCCAAATCATTAATGTCTTCTCATTCTCTTTGAACTATATTGCATTAAATTGTTTGTGTACATACTGTAGGACATTTATTTCAATGGAAGAAACTTGAAAATAAAACAAGTTTTCATTTTCAGCTGTGTATTACTCATGGCTAATATGTGGTAGGTGTTTAATAAACATTTACTGAATTGAATACAATTGAATAAAGTTAGAAAAACAGTGTTGAACCTGGCTCCCTTGATTCTCCAAAACTTCTGCAGCTCCAAAATAGAAAAGCACAGTTTTTGAGATGCCACTGGTCTAATCAATTTTCCAGGGGTCTTTATTATGCTCCCTTGTGACTATCTCATTTCACAATGTGGTGTAGTAAAAGAATCCAACAAGGGAATCAGGAGTCTTGAATTCTAGACCCATCTCTTCTTCTAACTTTTTCGGTTAGCTTGGACAAACCACTTTCCTCCATATTCCTCAGTTTCTTCCTTTGTAAAATGTTGGGGGTAGATAAGGTAAATGTTAGGGTTCCTTCCTTCTCTGTGATCCCTCGGGCCATACCCTTTTTCTGTACTTTATGTCACCACAAAGTTATGTTATTGCCTTGTGTGAGCAAGTAAGATAAGATTTCAGTAAGATCCTAGGGCTTATTTTTGTTGCTTTAACATTTTACTATCTGTATTGAAAATAATAGTTAATAGTGGCGCAGTGGATAGAGCACCAGACCTGAAATCAGGAGCACTTGAATTCAAATCTCACCTCAGACAGTTAACATTTACTAGCTGTGTGATCCTGGGCAAGTCACTTAACCTCAATTGCCTTAGCAAAAAAAAAAAAAAAAAAAAAAAAAAAAGCTAATAATAAAAAATTTAAAATATTTCAAATATTTTAAATAAAATAATAATAATGATGATAGCTAACATTTATATGGCATGTACTATGCAGTAGGCATAGCAACAATTATCTCATGTGATCCCCTCACAACAACCTTGGGAAGTAAGTGCTAGTGTTATCTATCTTCATTTTACAGTTGAAAAAACTGAGAAAATTTAAAGATTAAATTACTTACCTAGGGTCATGGAACTAGTAGTACTTGAGGCCACATTTGAACTCAAGATATTCCTGATTCCTGGGTTGGCATTGTTTGCACTATGTTGCTGATCCTTTTCTGTGACTGTTTTTGATGTTAGCATTGTTTAAGAAGATGACCCTATTGTTACTATTATTATTCCCATTTTACAGATGAGGAAACTAAAGCAAATTGATTTTTATAATTTGCCCAGTATCATACAGCTAGTATGTATCTAAGGCTGGATTCAAACTTGGGTCTTCTTAATTCTAGACCTAGTGTTCTATCCACTGTGCCACCTAGTAGCATCTCAAAGTCTATGAGTAATAGAAAATTAAATTGTGTTCTTATAAGATAAAATCAATTATGGTCCTATTGAGCCACTATAATAATAACTAATAATTACATAGTGCTTTAAGGTCTACAAAATAATAGCTGGCATTTTTATAGTGCTTTTGAGTTGCCAAAGCCCTTTAAATATGTGATCTAATTTAATCTCCACAAAAATTAAGTGAAGGTGATATTATTATCTTTGTTTCACAGATGAAAAAATTGAAGTTGACATTACCCAAAGTTGCATATTTAGAAATTGGTAGTGCATATTTAGTAAGTAAATATTTAAGTAAGGCAAGATTAACATTCAGGACTCTACTGAACCATTCACTGAGCTAACTCAGCATTAATAAGGGAATTAACTTGACTATTCCATAATAGATTATATTTCCCAACCTTACTAAATTTCTCAATTTTATCCAGCATTTAGAAGTCTGGCTGTTCTTATTTAAATATAGTACTTACTTAGTGGGAGCTTTAATTTAGAGATTTATCTTACTATTCCACTCTCCCTGTTTTACAGTGGAGAACTATATAGTCAATAAGTAGAAACATTAAGATTTGAACCTACATATTATACAACAAATATAATCTTTACTCCAATTTGAATTGCACTGGATTCTTCCTATTCACTGTCAAAAATCATGATTTTAATATATTACAGGCAATAGGTTAAGGCCTATCTGGGTTTCACATCTCTAATTTTGAACTGTATAGATGACTTACAATCAGAAGAGTTTGACTAGATGCTATTTTGGCATGTTTTGTACTTCTATTGAGACTTTGTCCCAAAAATAATAGATAATATTTACATAGTTCTTTAAGACTTACAAAGTACTTAAAAGCAATACTTACAAAATAATAACTAGTAATTTATATGTTGTTATTGTTATTATTCAGTCATTTCAGTTATATCTGACTTTTGTGACCCCATTTAGAGTTTGCTTGGCAAAATTGGAGTGGTCTGTCATTATTTTCTCCAGCTCATTTTGGAAACTGAGGCAAACAAGGTTAAGGGAAATCCCTGTGTCACACAGCTACTAAGTCTCTGAGGTAGGATTTGAACTCAAGTTTTCCTGACTCCACACTCAGCACTCTATCTACTTCTCCATCTAGCTGTTCCCTACCACTTATATGGCACAGGGTGGGGGAAATCACTATATATTATTTTATGGCCCCCATTTTACAGGTGAGATAAATGAGACTGATCAAATGATTTTCCTAGGATCAGAGTTTTTATTGTGTCTAAGGAAGGATGCAACTCAGATATTCATCCCAAGTCTTACATTCTATCTACCACACCACACTGCCTCTTAGTTATCCAGAGATGTCCTGTAAATCAAAGTACAAGTCCTCAATATGCAACAATTTGCTGAAGATAAAGAAAATTTTTTCCCTAAAAGATAATAATAAAGGTGTAGGAATAAGGGGAAATCAATGGAAGCAAGGAAGAAGCAGTAACCAAATTATGTCTTCTTCTTTATTAGCATCATTGATGCTATTCTGAAAAAAAAAACACCTTCAGCTAAGTAAATTAGAGTAGTACATGGTAATTTGACTAACCAAAATAAAAGATTAAATAGCAAGAGAAACAAAAAAACAATTTCATCTTAATTAGCTTTACTCAATTTTAACTGAGTCAACATGGAGGAAAAAAAAGTAGGGGAGGAAAGAGGAAGAAATCAGATCAAACAAACTCAAGCTGGTTGCTTTTATTGATGGAGATTCTTGCCTGAAACATACGGGAGCCTTGGAAGAAATAAAGACATAGAAACATAGTGAAAGTCGTACATTCATTTATGTAAAACTGAACGTGAAAAATGTCTCCCATCTGTTACTGATTCATAACATGATTCTCTCTAGTATTGTGACTGAAGTACATTTTGATAATTCATTACTTGGAGCCTATTGTAGGGAAGTTTTTCTTTTTTAAAATTTTCCAACACTTGATGTGGATAAGGAAGTTGTCTTTATGACTTAGAGTCAACCTGTATAATTTCCAAAATCATGCTCTAGACAAAGATCCTTTAAAATAAATGAAACAAAAACCTGCCTCCTCCTCCCCTATTACTACTACTATTACTACTACTACTACTACTACTACTACTACTACTACTACTACACATACACATACACATACACATACACATACACATACACACACAACTCATTTCTCAACATTGTAATGGTCTAGGATTTACAAGAAAATCTGGGAAGCATTCTTGTTGAGAGCAGACGGGAAGATAATGTTCACAGATGCACAGGCCACCCTGTGATACACCAGTCCCTTCATTGTCTGCTCCTCCAATTTTCCTAAAGCTTATTAGCAGCTCATTAGGAAAGCTAAGCATGCAGCATAAACAGAGGGGTCTGAGCTGGAGTGATGTGAGGTTTGAGGGGAGTGGTCAGGGGAGTCAACACATTGAAAATGATAATCTTAAAGAGCATCCTCATAATTAAGTTAAAAGGAAAGCGTTATTTAGCAATACCTACACCACCTAAGTCAAATTTCTTTTGGAATCAAAAGGTGAATGAAAAGAAAGGATGCTATTGCTACCAATGGTTTTTATATTCACATCTTCAAAACAAGTCACAGGGAAGAACAGTTGTGCTGTATATTTAGTGTCTTTAGCCAGAATTGATTCTATTTCAGCCTGGGTCGATGGTGTTTTATATCAATGTAAATTTCCTTTTAATGTTTTTTTTTTCTTTTGCTATCAAATCATTTAACAGTTCAATTTTAAATGTCTATTAATTTATAACAGTCTGCGGCCCCACTGTCAAGTAAACAATATTTATCCAGTAATTTGACATATATACATAGCCTGAAATCATAAAATCACAAAAGAAACTTACTAATGGTAAACACTACAAAAGAGCAAGGCTCATAGATTTGACTCTTAGGGAAGCATATATCAGGCAAGTTTTTCTAGTCTTTTTGTTCACATTCCTGTAAGTCTTAGGTCATTGGCTCTAAAAAATGTGACCACTCATCTGACAACTCAAGTGATAGAACAGGGAGGGAAGGAAATACATTGATGATCCTTCACTCCAATACCCCAAAGTCCTACTCTATCAGTAATTTAACAAGAATATAATTATATTGCCAATGGCAATCATATTCATTACTACACATTACTACTATACAATCAAATGCAAACACACAATATGTATTCTTTTGTTCACCACTGCTTTAGAAATCAAGATGCTCACAACTCTTCCACATTTTGAAGCAGTTTTAAATGCAAGCATTAATTTAAGGAAATCTGACTTACTAGAACTGCTGAGATATTACTCTGATATCTACCCGAAGAATCAGAGACTAAGTATTAAAACTCGTTTTGTCTCTTCATTTTGAAAATATCAGGATCAAAAGAAAAAAAAAATAAGCTAAGCATCTGGATTCCTTTTTTACACCAGACCAAACATCTGTATATTTCAACATAACTTGTCTGGTAAATGGTGGGTAAACAGATAAAAAGAATGGTACAATATTAGGAGATAGGAACTCCTAAAGATAAAACTGTTTTCACCTTCCCTTGAATCTGCAGTGCTTAGTCCAGTAGCTAGCACATAGTTTGCACTTAATAAATGGTTTTATCAAATGGATATAAATAAACCCATTCATGCTTCAGATGAAGCCTAACATTTCCTCATATAAAAGGGCTTATATATGCTAAGAACATTTCCCCAGCAAGTCCAGTAAAGAGGATGAGAAACAACGAATTGCATCCCCTTCATTCCCACCCAGATTCTTTCACTGGAACATTGATTTCCAGCTGAAAGGGACTATTTAGACTTTTAATTTCAATCCCTTCATTTTACAATTGAAGTATTTAGGGACTAAAAATTAAATGATCTGCCCTGGGCCACCAAAGTAGCAAATAACAGAGCCATGATTTGAATTCAGTGTGATTACAGTACTAATGTTTTAGCCGTTATGCAGAATAGCCTCCATAACAGAATGGCTTATTGTTTTGATTTAAAGAACACCAAGCAGGAGTTATCTTCCCCAAGTATCTCCCCACTAGCCTGTCTCTGCTAATTTAAGCTCTACCATTTAGAGATTTATCCTTTTGGATAAATAAGACATTATCTAGTGTTCAAAAGCAAGTGTCCCAGAAGGAATGGTCAAAGATTAGACTCAGCTTAAGTGCCAATAGCTATAGGCTTTCCTTGGTCTCTCAGTTGTTAGTCCTTCCTGTCAAAAATTAATTCAGTATTTATTTTACATATATTTTGGATTTATTTTCTTGTGTACATTATTCCCCCAAGTAGAATATAAGCCTTTAAAATCAGGAATTTTAAAAAACCCATCAATTAGAAAAAAAAAATAGCCAAAATTTGCACATAAAGGGTACTAAATAAATGCTTATGAATCATTAAGCTTTATCAGCTATTAACATATTGGCATGAACAAGTATATTAGAGCTTTTCCAACCTAATATAAGTCTGGTAAGATAATAACTGGGCATTTTTCTGTTCTTAAAAATGAGACACATTTAATTTGATACAATAAGCATCTGGTTAGTTCAATAACTACTTTGTGGTAAATGCAGTGCTGTGTTCTAAGAATACCAAGACTAATATGAAAATAGTCCCTTCCCTCAAGGAGCTCACATTCTAATGGATAGACTGTATCATAAATGTATGATAGATTGATTCCATAAGAAAGCAGGAGTGCAAAATCAGAGTTCAAAGTGGGGCTCTCTAAGTAATAGGAGGATAATGGTCATATCTGTAGAGATACTAAGAATGAGGAATAAGGGATGAAAGCCTTACTTTACATCAGGATGTCAATCCTACTCTTTCCTTTTCTAGAAGATTCCTTAAAAGTTCACAAAAGATTTTACATATGCCTCTTGAGAATGAAGTAACAAATATTGTATAGCTAAGGTCAGAAAAGCAGGATCTCTCCAAAAAAAAAAAAAAAAAAAAAAAAAGGAAGAAAGAAAGAAAGAAAGAAAGAAAATACTTCGTTCCAAGACAACAGACTATCCTTGGAGTGGCAAATTGGTAGAAAATTAAATTCAACATATTTTGCTTCTATATTTAATTATTATTATCCATTAGAAAATAAATCTGATAGACACTAATGGGCACTAAGGCTACACAATGGAATCAGATTTTAGGTTTTTTCACATTAATTCTTTATATCTACATTTGAAATATTTCTATGGATCTATAATTACATCAATTCCAGTATTCCCATACAATTTCCATGTATGTATTTTCACCTTCTCACATTGTGTGATTGTTGTCTGTGCTTCAACAGTGAAAGATATATATGTATATATATACATATTATATATATATATAATTTGATCTTTATGTATATATGTATACATATACATGTATATATACATATAAAGTGCTCTGCAAACTTTAAAGCATTATATAAATGCTAGCTATTATTATTAATGCTGTTCTTGTAATTATCCAATTTGCAAGATTTCATTCACTAGATTTTAATTTGTTTTGTTTTGCTTTTTTCAAATATTCTGTTAATACCACTTCAACACTGGAGCTGTCTATCTGTTATTAATTGTTCTTGTGACATGAATAGCCCACCTCCTATTCATTTTGAGTATGGAAAAATACCCTTTTTTCTTTGAAGGAAATTATTTCTTTAATTTTAAATATGTTTCGAGATATTTTTGAAACTACAAGATAATTGAGCTTGGATTGGGAAAAAATTCACCTATAAGGGAGAAAAACCTCCCCTACCACCTCTTCCACTCAGCAGAAAGTCTCTTTTTATACTTTACTAAAAAAAAAAAAAAAAAAAAAGAGACCATTAACTTTGAACTACCTCTTCTCCTATGCTTTACATTTTAAAGCCTCTTGACATCATATTCCATACTCACTCCTTTATTAGTTTATGGTGAATAGATATTTCCTCTCATAATCAAAACCAACCTATCTGTTTATGCCTTTGATCCCAGTTCATCTGAAGAATCTTTTCTAGCAGACACAACCCCCCCACCTCCTAAAATTATCCCCAAATCTTTAATCATTCACTATCTACTGACTTATTCTATACTGGCAATAAACATGATTAGGTTCCTATTCCCATCACAAATAAACTTTCATTTGAACCTACTATCCCTTCAAGCTATCAGTCTATATCTCTTCTCTTAATAATTAAATTCTTTTAAAAATATAATTACTCTCTTGCATATATTTCCTTTTCTCTCAATAACTTCTTAACCCCTTAAACATGACTTTCTTTCTCATTATTCAACAAAAACAGTTCTCTCCAAAATTACCAATGATCTATTAGAAAAATCCAATAGCCTTTCCTCAATCCTCGCCCTTCTTGACCCCTCTGTAATATCTGACACTTGATCACCACAGCTTCTTAAATACTCTTTCCTTTTAGGATTACTGTGACACTGCTTTCTCTTGTTTCCCCTAATCTGTATTACTATTCCTTCTCACTCTTTTTTGTTGGATCATTGACCATAATTCATTCTTCTAATTGTGGTTGTATCTCTGAAGCTCTTCTTTCACTTTACTTTCTTTCTTGGTTACCTTTTCAGTGCAATGGAATTGAGTTCCCTCATATCTCTATAAATGACCTCCAGATTTACCTATTTACCCCCCATTCTCTCAAATTCCAACTCCACATCACCAGCTGCCTATTAGACATTTCAATCTGGATGTACTAGGGAGAGAGACTAACAGAAGGAATGAATTTGTGATTTCACTGGATAAAGAAACATTCTCTAGCACTGTGGGCCAATAGCTTCTCTTTTACTCATAGTCTTGAAAGGTTGCTTAGAGGAATGAGATTAAGTGAAGTGCCCATGGTCATATAGTGGGGAGGGATCAGGCACAGTGCTAGAGTCCAGGTATTTTTGGCTTTAAGATCATCTTTCCATCTGCTAGGTTAAAAAAACCAAACAAACTCTTCTCCTACCTTACCAGTTTTAAGAACAAGTTAGTGAATATGATTCAGTTAAAGAAATTAGAGACAAAAAGAATTGGCATCAAAATAGGACTTCTGGAGATCTCTAAAAGGGCAATTACTATATAGTCACACAGAGCCTTTATGACTTTAAAGGATACTAGATACTAATTACAATTGAAGAGTCTTTCAATAGGACTCTGACTTGTGGCCCCAGAACATCCAGTTATTAATATTGTTATACAGCTAGTAAATGTTAAATGTCTGAAGCAGGATTTGAACTCAGGTTCTCCTGATGTAAAGACTGGTGCTCTATCTACTTTTCCCTATTGGCCCTACATCCAATTATTTTAAGAAACAAATTATATGTGTATCTAATTTATATTTTAATGTATTTAACATCTACTGGTCATCCTGCCATCTAGGAGAGGGGGTGGGGGGTAAGAGGTGAAAAATTGGAAGAAGAGGTTTGGCAATTGTTAACACTGTAAAGTTATCCATGCATATAACCTGTAAATAAAAGGCTATTAAATATATATATATATATATATATATATATATATATATATATAATTTCTTCTTGCATAATAGACACAGTACTAGACCTGAAAACAATTAAGCCTGAATTCAAATCTTACCTTAGATACTTAATTAGCTCTGTGACCTCAGGCAAGTAATTTAAATTTTGTCTGCCTCAGTTCCCTTATAAAAGGATAATAACCTACTTTGAAAAGTCGTTGTGAGCATCAAATGAGATAATATTTGTATGTGCTTAAAAATTATTTGCTTCTTTCACACCTTCTTTCTTCAGTATAGTTATAATTTCTTCCCAATAAAATTTTCCCTTTAATCCTAAAGAGCACTCTTCCATACATGAGATAGTTGATATAATTCTAGGGTTCTTAACTTCTTTGTGGAATGTTTGTTACAATTCCCTATGGCAGCCTTGTGAATACCATATACCCCTCTGCAAAATCATGTTTTTAAATAATTAAAATCTGTACTACAAAGACCAAGAAAATAAATAATGCCATGTGGCTGTAGAAGGCATAGAATTTATTGGTACACATGTCTCAGACAGATTTTTGTTCGTGGACATTGAGCTATACTAAGAACTGAACAGCAGAAATGGAACAGGTTAAATTGTTTTCTGGAAATTGTACAGTGTTTTAATAACCCTGAATATTTCCCTGAATTTTAAGCATTTGAGACCTATGCAACAATTGGTCAAATCTATGTCTTCAACAGTCACATGACTTTCTTTATCTTCTTGATTTTTCTAGCATGAGAAGTTAGACCAAACTATTTTGAAGGAATATGGATATCATTTAAGAGTTCAATAATATCCTGGAGTTTTATTCAATCAGCCTAATATCATCTGTGAACAGAACTCCATAGTAAATGTTAACCTTCCATGATGGAATTCTAAAAATGTTATCTAGTATCTCTACATTGCCTTTACTGGGTAGTATTTGTGGAAAACTTTTTATCTTTTTGTGGGGAGGAATAACCAGATAAATAATTTCCTTAAGGTGGCAAATTCCAATAAATGTTAAAACTAGAGAGTGTTAAGGTTCTCCTACTGATCTGTAGTATATCATTACCCAAAGTCACTTGGGTAATATTTGTCAGAGGCAAAACTTGAACGTAGGCCTTTCTGATTCCAAGACTGGATCAGTTTCTACTACTCTATTTCTTTGAGGAAATAAATAGGAAAGAAATAGTATTATTGTTTATTTCTCAAATATTGAATTCAACAGAATGTCAGTACATATTGTTGATTCTATAATCTTTTTTTCTTTAGCTATTAGTCCTAATTGGGAGGGGGGGAGCAAATCATTTCAGAGAATAATTTAAAACTACACTAGCTTAATTAAGGCAACTCTTAAGATGCAAACTTTAGGCAAGAAGGAAATTTTATTTTCTTAAGAGTGTTGCAATTTGAGGTAGGTCTTTAGAACATCTAATAGCAATAATTGACATTTAAATGATGCTTTAAAGTTTGCAAAGAATTTTTTTCATATACGCCCAGAAAACTTAAATGACTTGCTCAAAGTCCAATCATCTGAACTCCAGGTACAATATTCTGTCTCCTACACTATGCTGCCTCTTCAAAGAGGGTTAACTTGACTAATGGTGGCTCACTGTGGTTAGCAGTTATCCTGGGAGGAGCAGAAAGCAGAAGGGCTCAGAAACTAATGAGGCTTCTATTTCCAATTGTAGAAAGCTAGTCAGGAATGGATGAGGAATAAAGAGAAAGATAGAGGTAGAGAATCTATAAAGGGGAAGTTCAAAAAGGAAAACCAGATGGTAGGAGATGGGATAGAAAGTAGTTAGGGACACATAGATCAGAGTTTGTAGAATTTGAACAGCAGTCAAATACTGAATGAAAACTGAACAGGACTTGGCAGTCAATCAAGCCAATTCAACAAATAATTATAAATATCTACAAAGGACAAAGGACAAAGGACAAAGGACCCTTTGAAGTGAAAAGAGAGATAAATAAGACATGGTCCCTGACCTCAAGGGGTTTACAATTTAATAACAGAAATCAGAGCTTAGTTGTAGTCAAAGTCAAGGCTGAGTTAGAAACATTACTAATACTGAAGAAGATTAAGTAGTAACCTGACCATCAACCAGGCAGATGGTATTTTGGCTGACTAGAACATCTTGGCTACCATGTACCTCTCAGGATCTTCAAGAGTCAATACCCTATTAGACTTATAACCTGACAAAGAGCTTTTCCCAGGTTTTTCTCCCCATGTCTCCTTAGAACTCACCCAAAAATATGATGGCAAAGTATCATCTATGTTAAATTACTTTTTCAATAGTAGATGATTTATAGTTGATTAGGTAATTAAATCAAATACAAGTGGCTGAAAGTAAATCTATTTTTATCATCCCTGTAAATTAAAAGTTCCGCATCATAAAAAATCATGACCATCTTGAAAATGACTAGCCAAGTGCTTTTTATAGGCAAGCAGGATTTATTGTCAATTAACGTATTGAACTGTGTAGTCAGCATAACCCTGTGCTCAAGACTTTTTAAATTATTGGCTTCCGCTATCAAGCTGCTCCATATCACAGTAATGAAATGTATCTAGCTATTCACATATTGAACAATTCCTTAGGTTGGGTTTATATCTCACTATAACAACATTTCATTTTATTATTATCTCCAATCCCCTGTAATGAATACAAATACATTCCTTTTTTCCATCATGGGTTTATCAATTTCCATTGATTTGCCTGTAATGAATGCAGTCAGGAAAAGAAAGACAAAGAGATCATATCCATTAAAGTGTCTTTAACTTCAAAAGTTTTTGGTGGCATTGTTTAATTAAAAAGAAAAGAAAGTCATCAGCAAACTAATTAAAGAGACACATAACTTTAGGTCCTGCTTACAAACCAGAAGTCAATAATTATTATGGGTGGGGGGATGGTGAGCCTATAGTACGCTTGTATTTGCATTGTTCTTCAGTCAGCTCACACATTTTTAAATGATTAATTCTTATGAAGCATTTACATTGCATAGAGATGATTCTCTATTACCTAGCCATCATGCACCACATTTTTCTCAGTCAATAAAGGTCAACTGAAGCAATAAAAATCAAAATGGGTTTATGGTAGTAAGTTCAACTTTTATAACTAGCTTTGGATTAAGCCTTGGTGCACACATAAATACAGATAGCCCATTTCATAGGCAAGGAAATATGCATATAAATAAACACACGTAAATAATCATCACAAACCATCACTGTACTGCATATTAGTCCCCATTTCTTCCTCTTCATATAAGACTTCATACACGTTTTCTCTCCACATAAGACAAAGGAAAATATGGAAGAAATGAAAATATATTTCTGTGAAACTGAGTGGAAGCCCATCAGTTGGAGAATGGCTGAATAAGTTATGATATATGAATGTTATGGAATATTATTATTCTATAAGAAATGATCAGCAGGAAGATTTCAGAGAGGCTTGGAGAGACTTACATGAATTGATGCTAAGTGAAATGAGTAGAACCAGGAGATCATTGTACACAGCAACAAGATTATACAAAGATCAATTCTGATGGACGTGGCTCTTTTCAACAATGAGATGATTCAGAGCAGTTCCAATGATTTTGTGATAAAGAGAGCCATCTACACCCAGAGAGAGAGAGGACTGTGGGAACTGAATGTGGATCACAACAAAGCATTTTCACTATTTTATTGTTGCTTGCTTGGATTTTATTTTTTCTCATTTTTTTTCCTTTTTGATTTGATTTCTCTTGTGGGACAAGATAATTGTATAAATATTGTACATATACTGAATTTTAAAAATATATTTTAGCATGTTTAACATAAATTGGATTACTTGTCATCTAGGAGAAGGAATAGGGGGAAGGGAGGGAATTTGGAATATAAGATTTTGCAAGGGTCAATATTGAAAAATTATCCATACATATGTTTTGAAAAAAAAAAAACTTTAATTAAACAAAAGAAAATATATTTCCATGGAATTCTTGGGAGAAAAAAAAAAAAAAAGGACTGCCATACAGTAACAGTTGCTGTAGAAGAAGGCCAATTTGGCAACAACAAAAGCAGAGCTTCTGTTCTCTGCTGAACCCTGACTTTGGACAGCTGACAACTCAATGATTAAGCTAGCATTTTAAGAGCTTAGATTTAAAGCTAGCAGCAGCCATTGGAGGCCAGCAAGCCCAACCACTCCATTTATGCAAATGAGGAAATTAAGGCTGAGAAAAGTTATTTTTGCTGAATATTTGCTGAAAATCACGTAACTCGTGTCTGAACTAAGTGTTAAATTCAGGTCTTCCACACTGAATACTGAGGAACCTCAACTTAACCTTATTCTCTTCCTTTTCCTTCTCTCTTTAATCCAAGCCATCTAATCCTATTCTTTTAGAGTTAAAAGACACTTTAGAAATCATCAAGTGCACCTCACTTATCTATAGGAAGTTATATTCTGTTATTTTTTAAAAGTATGAATCATTTCTAGGTATGTGGTTGAAATTGTATAGTGGGAAGAGCAATTGATTTGGAATCAGAGGGCTTGTGCTTGGATACTGTTTCTGCCACATACTACTTATGTATGTGCATGACACTTCTACACATTATTTTTCACTGCGCCACTCACCAGTCAGTTAGTTATCAAATTATAGAAGTCCTATCTCTGCAACATTATCTCTTCTATGGCATACTGCCACTGCCCTAGCTCATCTCACCTCACACTTGGTCTGGCCCAAGAACTTGTTCTCCCTACCTTAATTCTCTCCCCAATTTCTCTGCTCAGTTCAAGAATCTTCTTGAAGTTCATGTGATCATGTCATTCCTCACCACCTGCACTGCTTATAAACTCCAACAGCTCTCTTTCATCTCCAAAATGAAAAATAAAATCTTATTTAGATTTCAAATCCATTCACAGCCTGGCTTCTTCTTACTCTTCTGATCTTGTAACATCCGTCCACATTTTCTATGATCCTCTCAGTCTCCTTGTATCAGCATCATCATCTCACAATGAAGAGATCCATTTTGCAGATCTGAGTTAGACCTCTAGCAGCTACTGGCAGGTGGCTCCCGTATCACAACAGGACTTAATGGAGAAAAAAAAAAGCAAATGAAGGTGACCAAGCTATACAGATCTAAAACTATATTATAAAGCAGTGGTTATCAAAACTATTTGGTACTAGCTAAGAAACAGAGTAATTGATCAGTTGAATAGGTTAGGTTTACAAGACAAAATAGTCAATTTTGCTAATCTAGTGTTTGACAAACCCAAAGACCCCAGTTTTTGGGATAAGAATTCACTATTTGAAAAAAACTGCTGGAAACTAGTTTGCCAGAAACTAGGCACTGACCCACACCTAACACCATATATCAAGATGAGGTCTAAATACATTCATGATTTAGACATAAAGAATATTATAAACAAATTAGGAGAATATAGGATAGTTTACCTCTCAGATCTGTGGAGGAAGAAGGAATTTGTGACTAAAGAATTGGAGATCATTATTGATCACAAAATAGATAATTTTGATTATATTAAGTTAAAAAGTTTTTGTACAAAAAAAAGTAACTAAAGCAGACAAGATTAGAAGGGAAACAAGAAACTGGGAAAACATTTTTACATTCAAAGATTCTGATAAAGGCCTCATTTCTAAACTATATAGAGAATTAACTCAAATTTATAAGAATTCAAGCTGTTCTCCAGTTCATAAATGGTCAAATGATATGAACAGACAATTTTCAGATGAAGAAATTGATATTATTTGTAATCATATTATTTGTAGGTGTCCAAATCACAATTGATCAGAGAAATGCAAATTATGGCAACTCTGAGATACCACTACACCTGTCAGATTGGCTAAGATGACAGGAAATGATAATGATGAATGTTGGAAGGGATATGGAAAAACTGGGACACTGATACATTGTTGGTGGAATTGTGAATGGATCCAACCATTCTGGAGAGTAATTTGGAACTATGCTGGAAAAGTTATCAAACTGTGCATCCCCTTTGATCCAGCAGTGTTACTACTGGGCTTATATCCCAAGAGGGAAAGAGATTTATATGTGCAAAAATGTTAGTGGCAGCCCTCTTTGTAGTGACTAGAAACTGGAAAATGAATGGATGCCCATTAGTTGGAGAATGGCTGAATAAGTTATCCTACAGATAAGTGAGGTGCACTTGATCATTTCTAAAGTGTCTTTCAACTCTAAAAAAGTGAATATTATGGAATATTATTGTTCTGTAAGAAATGACCAGCAGGATGATTTCATAGAGGCTTGGTGAGACTTACATGAATTGATGCTAAGTGAAATCAGCAGAACCAGAAGATCATTACACATGGCAACAGCAAGACTATACAAGGATCAATTCTAATGGACATGGCTCTCTTCAACAATGAGATGATTCAAATCAGTTCCAATTTTTCAGGGATGAGGAGAGCCATCTACACCCAGGCCGTGGGAGCTGAATGTGGCCCACAATATAGCATTTTCACACTTTCTATTGATGTTTGCTTGCATTTTGTTTTCTTTCTCAGTTTTTTTTTTCTTTCTAGATCCAATTTTTCTTGTGCAGCAAGATAATTATATGTGTGTGTGTGTGTGCGTGTGTATACACATATTTTATTTAACATATATTTAACATATTTAACATGTATTGTACTACCTGCCATCTAGGGGAGGGGATGGGGGGGAGGAAGGAAAACTTTGAAACATAAAGTTTTGCAAGGGTCAGTTTTGAAAAATTACCTATGCATATGCTTTGTAAATAAAAAGCTTTAATAAAAAAATTTCAATTTACATTTAACTTCCATCAATTATTTCTCTGGAAATGGGTAGCATTTTTTATTATAAGCAACTCTGGCATTGTCTTGAATCTTTGTATTGCTCATAATAGCTAAATTATTCAATTTATTATTGTACCATATTGCTATTATTATGTGTGATGTTTTCCTGGTTCTTCTCAATTCACTTTGCATCAGTAAGTCTTTCTGGGTTTTTCCAAAAGTATCCTGATCATCATTTCCTATAGTATAATAGTATTCTATGATAATCATATAGCACAACATATTCAACCATTCTCCAATTGATGAGCATTTTCTCAATTTCCAATTCTTTTTCAGTCATCACTTTTTTGTCATAAATAGGTATAATTACTAAATCTCACTCCAGAATGTATGAGTTCACAGAGCACATAACCAACTTCAATTCTGCTATAAGATCACTCCCTCTAATCTGCTCTCATACTTGAAGAGGATATCTCCATATTATGACTTAGATTTATTTTAGTCACTCATAAATCTCCTTCTCCCCACCCACTGTTAATCAGTCAAGCAGCCTTAATTAGCTTTTAGTAAAGAGATTTATTGAAAATTTGGAATAAGAACTGTTGCAACAAAACATTGTGCTCATATGTTTCTGTTGAACACACAAAGTCCCTAGGGAGAGCAAGTTCAAATTTAAGTCTAAAACTTATTGTTGTTCAAATATTTCAGTCACGTCTGACTTTTCATGATCAAATTTGGGATTTTCTTGGCAAAGATACTGGAGTGGTTTGCCATTTGCTTTTCCAACTTATTTTGTAGATGAGGAAACTAAAGTAAACAGGATTAAATGTATCACCAATCAGATGGCTAAAGCACTAGATCTTTTGGCTGACCAAGCTACTCAAACCAGAAAGGCTGTTTTACAACATAGACCTGTGCTGGATTAGTTGTTGGCTGAGTAAGGGGGAGTTTGTGCGAAACTAAATTTGTATATTTGTTGTATAAAGAATGATGACAATGGAAATCTAGTAAAAGAAGTCACTAAGAACATTAGGAAACTTGCTCATGTTCCTGTACAGACCTGGACCTCACTTCCTGGTAGTCCTGGTTTGGAGGAAGCTGGTGAAAGCTACTCCTTTGGTTTGGCCTTATAGCTCTCAGTAGTGTTATTACTCCCTATCTGCATACCTTGTTTGATCCAATTGATAACCAGAATAGCCCAAAACTCATTATATAGAATGATTAGGTTGGAAGAGAAAGCTGAAGGGTGTGTTAGATTGTGTTAAAAGGACAAGGATGCAAGCTGGTGGTCCAAGAGGACCAACAGGAGCCAGAAGGGGATAAGGAATTCGATAGGGAATGTGAAGTTATGTCACAAGAATTTGAAGAGATCTCAGTGTACAAATAAGAGGGGGGACTGAATGAGATGAGATGAGATCTTTCAAGACAGTTGTGAAAATCGAGTAAGGCTTCATCTACTTCAGAGTTTGAGTAGGCCTGAAGGACTTTAAGCATTGAGTCAAGGGCATACTTAAATCCCTTTCCTGCTATCCCCCCATGACATCATCATCTCCCTATTTCAGTCAAGTATGGGCAATTATGTACTTATTGGTCAAGTTCAATTGCTTGGGTAGTTCTCCAGTTTAGAATGTAAGATCCTCAACCAATAAGGATGAGGGTCAGTGGTGGGAAGGGGTATTTGCATTAGGGATTAAAAGTGTTGACCCTGCCCCTGACTGGGCTTCCTCCCTTCCATTGTCTGCTTGCTCAATGGGTGGGACCGTCCTTCTCACAAGAATGTATAATAAATTTTGCTTTGCTTCTAAAACAAAACAAAATAAAACAAACAAACAAAACAAAACAAAAACAAACAAACAAAAAAAAAAAACAGGATTAGATGACTTGCTCGGATCACACAATGAGTGTCTGAGGCCAGATTTTAATTCAGGAAGATGATTTCTCCTGACCTCAAGTGTAGCACTCTATCCATTGCATCACTTAGCTGCTCTGAAAAATCCAATGTTAGTGGGACATAAATGTTGCCATAGAATATTCCTGGTTATTATAAGTTCTTTTTTCTTCTGTCTAATATTCAAAAAGTTCCTCTTGGGCATCTCTAGGATTCTCAATGAAAAAATTCCCCCCTAGAGTCCACAATTGATAGTTCTTTTTGCCATGATGTGGGCAGTGGTGGTGGTCTCACTTTATAAAGTTGTCCACACCTTCAGGTGATTGGCTTCCCATATTTACATGCAAGCACTTCCCCTGTCATCAGTCACTATGGCCCTTTGGCATCTGCTACCACCTTGGTGATCTGGAAGGGAGGGCAAGAGACACAGAAATCTTTGCCTTCCTCTAAGTGACTTAAATCTTACAATAAAAATTTCTTTTCTGGGCTCATACTCTAGTATAGCAGAAAGGACACAAACCTTTAAGTCAAGGGATATTTATTTAGGTTCCAACCCAGTTAGTAATTGCCTCTGTGACCTCAGGTAAGTCATTTTTCTTCAATGGATCTCTGTTTCCTCATCTGTAAAACGAAAGTACTGGGATGAGGTTCATTCTATCTCTAAATCTGATCCTCTGGATGAATGCTTGAATGACAAAGCATTGATTAAGCATCTACTATAGATAGTAGAAATAGAAATATATGTGAGATACTTCTTGCTCTAACAACACATATAGAGAAAATCTAGAAAAGGGAAGATATTTTGATCTGGAAAGCTAGAGGGATAATTAGTAAAGTGAACCCAGAGGCAATGGGAGTGTTTATTTAATTACTGTTCCCAAATCAAGCATTGGAAATGTTTTGAGGGCAGGGGATGGGTAGGGATCTTGTAGGGAGGGAAGAAACAAGAAACCAGAGGGAAGAAAATCATGCAAAATTAATATTTCTTTCACAAAGACCCCTCCTAAATACCCCTTCTCTTCAACCTGGTAGCTCACAAACCAAATCCCTTAGTGTTTCATGTTCATATTTATTTAATACATAAATGCACAGTTTGAATAATGTTCATTAAAACATATCTTCATAAAGTACAGATATTTAACAAAATGTGGATTTGATTACACATCTATTTCACTTCCAGGTCCAACTGGGTCTACTGGAAGTCTCTTTGTTGTAGCAGAACTCCTAAAAACTACCAGCAAAGCAATAGGCTATACCTTAGGCCACTTACAATGTCAGTCTCAGGAGACATGACATTGAGATATTGCTTCCCAGTCTGTGAACTCAGAGGTCATCTAAAGCAAGATTGTTCAGAGAGGATACTGAAAGTTCATGAGAGGGCAAGATACCAGCTATAGGAAACTTCACAAAATGAGCCTAGAATGGCAGAAAAATAAATAGACATATAAATAAATAAAAATCATGCTTAGTTAGATATGCTGTGTGTGTGTGTGTGTGTGTGTGTGTGTGTGTGTGTGCATGAATGAAACCAGAAGGAAAGTCTGCTCAGTTTCTTTCCAGAAGTTCCACAGCTGAATTATCATTGTATTTGGGTCCTAAAGCAAGAGGGAAAAGAATGCATTAGAAAAGGAACCGGAGTGTCCTAAAGGACTAAAATAATTAAAACCATCTATCCATGCTACCAGGCATTATGAGCAGAAGCACAGAAAAAAAGAGAGATGGCTTTATATGGTTTGTGTCCTTGAGGGCAGGTGGAATGGGGAGGAATGGGGAGGGGTGGTTGAAGTCATGTCCATGTAAGTTCTGCAGCATCTCTGCCTTAGCAGTTCATCTTAATAATGACAAGGGGGGAGTATTCTCAGCAGGGTGAGCTTTGCAATTTAATCCTTTCCTAGCAGTCCAGTAGCTAGGGAGAAACCTGGGTCAGGAGATGCTGTTGGGAAGTTCCCAGAGGAAGAGGTTTATCACTGGCCAGGAGAAAAAAATCCTTATTAGGATCATAGCTCTCAAAACAAAAAGATATGTTAGAGATCATGTAGTCTAATCCCCTCATTTTGCAGATGAGGAAACTGAGGCACAGAAAAGGTTAAGTAACTTGCCTAAGATCATATAGGTAGTGTTAGAAATGAGATTTGACCCCAGGTTCTCTGACTATTACAATGCCTCCCTATTCAGAAATAATTATCTTTATGGGAAGAAATCCTAGTTGTTTTCCACCACCACTCTCATTCAACCTGTCTTAAAACCTCAGAATCATCCTTGGCCCTTTTTTTCTCCTAACCCATAATATCAAACTAGTTACCAAGTACTATTGCTTGTATCTCTCTCCAATCTCTCACATCCACATCCATTACCTTATTTCCATTACCTCTGTAACCAATCAGTCAGAAAATAAACATTTATTAATCACTTTCTATGTGGCGGGTTCTGTGTTAAGAGTAGAAATATGAGAAAAGGCAAAAACACAGTCTCTACCTAGAAGTTCACTTTTTCAATTACATGTAAAACAATTTTTAACATTTAATTTTGACATTTAAAGTACCAATTTTCTTCCCTCCCTTTTTTACTTACTTGAGAAGGCAAGAAATTTGATATGAATTACACATGTAAAATGATACGACATATATATTTATATTAGCCATATTGCAAAAGAAAACACAGATTCCTTTCCCCCAGTAAAAGAAAGATAAAGTTTTTTTGTTTTTTTTTTTTAAAAGATGCTTTAATTCTTTCTCTGGAAATAGAACTTTTCATCATAATTTTTTTAGAAATGTCTTGAATCTTTTTAATGCTGGGAATAGCCAACATATTCACAGTTGATCATCATACAATATTGCTGTTACAAGGACAATGTTTTTCTGGCTCTGCTCATTTAACTTTGCATCAATTCATATAATCTTCCCAGTTTTTCTTTTCTGAAACTATTTTTCTTACCATTTTTTTATAGTTCAATAGTATCCCAACATAACCATGTACCATAACTTATTCAGCAATTCCCCAATTGATGAGCATGCCCACAATTTCCAATTTTTTGCCATCACAAAAACAACTACTATAAATATATTTACGTGTATAGGTCCATTTCCTTTTTCTTTGATCTCTTTAGGTTATGATTGCCTCCTTTTTCTTGGAGAGGACCAAAATGAAATCCCTATGTTGAATTCAATTTCTGCTGTGTCCCACTGTGGCTGATCAGACCTATATGAACTTGGAATGGTCTACCACAGGTTGACATTTGAACATCCCAAAGGACTTGTGCTCTCTGCAATAGAGTTTACATACTTGGTAATTTAGTTTAAGAAAGGACCTCAGTGGGGGCAGAGCCAAGATGGCAGAGACTTCACACATTGTTATGGGCCAGAACTTGAAACAAGGTGCTAAGTCAGTGGAATTGATAGAGACAATAGTAATCTAATTTAGCATGGTGCTTAACAGTTCTCTAGTTCAGTACATGTACTTAGTACTTACTATAGTTCCACAAGATTCACACCTATGATGAGAGAGAAATATAAGCTCAGACTAACTCAGCGAGAAGGGGAATGAGGGAAGACCAGAGAAGTAGTGGCAAGCTGTCCTCCTTCACTTATCCACTGAACTCAAGAACTGAAAGAAAGCCTGCTCCCAAAAGCCCTCCAAGAAACCTGCTCCCAGAGAATATTACATTTTAAAGAGAATATTACAACACATTTCTCTTTGACCTTCTCTACAGCCCTCACAATAATTACGAAACCCAGTCTCTGAATTTGCCTGAACCGGCAGAACCCACAAATATTGGGAGTGTGACAAATTATCAACATAAGATAATTTTGAAGATCGCTAGAAAAGGTCTGTTCCAATTGGACATGGGAGGGAGAAGCCAGTACAGGCAGCTGACAACAAACTCACAGCACAGACAGCACAGAGTCCCCAGGCATTGTTAAATCCACATCGGAAAGAATCTATGGGGAGAAATCCACAGGAATCTATAGCAGTGTTGGTCACTCTGCCCTGGTTGAAAGCCAGTACATCAGCAGAGAAGTTATAAAACATCCAACACAGACACAAAAGAACCATAGTGAATCATGAAATACCTGAGTCTCATAGGATCTGGCCACACCCCTGCCCTAATGGCAGACATTAACTTTTTAAAAAATGAGTAAAAAAAAGTAAAGAGGACTCTTATGATTGAAATCTTTTATGGAGAAAGAGAAGAACAGATTTCAAACCCCAAGACTAAAGGCAGATTGTCTCCAGATGAAAGCCCAAAAGGTGAAATAACCTGGTCCCCATTACACAGGGCTCTTCTAGAAGAAATTAAAAAGGATCTTAAAAGAGAGCTAGAAAAAAAGGGGAAAGAAAATGAAAAATTTGCAAGAGTGTCTGGAAAAGGCAATACAGAAACTATCTGAAAAAAATTCACTACAAAATAAACTTAGTGAAATGCAAAAAGCATATAACTCATTAAAAGATAAACATAATAAAATGGAAAAAGAAAACAACTCCAAGAAAAACTGAAATTTTGAAACAGAAAAAGAATATACTCCTTAAAAAGCAAAATTTGTGAAATGGGAAAAAATTCCATAGAACAAAACAACTCATTCAAAAATTCAACTGGACAAGCACAAAAAGAAGTTTTTAAAAAAAGTAAAAAGAAGAAAATAACTCACTAAAATTCAGAATTAAAAAAATGACATTAATGACTCAATGAGACAACAAGAATAGTCAAGTAAAATCCCCCAAAAAAGAGAAAAGAAAAATAGAAAAAATGTAAAATACCTAATTGGGAAAACAACCGACCTGGAAAATAGATATAGGAGAGACAGTCTATGGATTGTTGGACTTCCTGAAATAAATGATGAAAAAAAGAGCCTAGACACTATCTTTCAAGAAATCATCAGGAGAATTCCCCAGATATCATAGAAACAAAAAGTAAAATGACCATTGAAAGAATTCACTGAATGCTTCCTGAAAGAGACCCCAAAATTAAAACCCCAAGGAATATCATGGCTAAATTTGAGAACTTTCAGACCAAGGAAAAAATATTACAAGCAGCCAGAAAGAAAAAATCCAAATACCAAGGAGCCACAATAAGGATGACTCAGGAGCTAGCAGCTTCTACTTTAAAGGATTGAAGGGTCTGGAATCTAATATTCCAAAAGGTGAAGGAACTTGGAATACAGCCAAGAATAAATTACCCTGCTAACTTAAGTATTTTTTTTTTCAAAGAAGAAGATGGACATTGAATGAAACTGGTGAATTCCATTTATTTTTGATGAAAAGACCAGAGCTAAACAAAACAAAACAAAACAAAACAAAACAAAACAAAACAAAAAAAAATACCTTCAAATATAGAAATCAAGAGAAGTATAAAAAGATAAAAAGAAAAAAAAATAGACTCTTGATAATTGTATTTCTGTTATGGGTATACATTGAGAGTACATGTATAATCTGATTTTACTGTTATATAAAAAAGAAAGTAGAGATGGAAAGGGGATTGTAACACAAAAAAAGGGGGGGAAGTGAAGATAAAATGAGGAAAATTACATCTCAGGAAGAAGCAAAGAAAACATATTATAATTGAGGGGAAGAAGGGTGGGTGATGAATATTGTATGAATTTTACTCTCATCATATTTGGCCCAAAGAAAGAATATTAGATATATTTGGTTTCACTGAGAAACATCTCTCATCTTATAGAAAAGTGGGAGGGGAAATGGAAAAAGAGAAGCGATAGGATGAATAGCAGGAAAAAGAGAAATGTTAGGGGAATGGTATAAGAAAGGGGGAGGTTCTCTAAAGGGGAAGGACTGCTTGAGGCAAGTAATGCTCATAAGTAAAATATGGGGGAAGAGGGAAAGGAAAAAAGGAAAGAGAAAACTATAATAGAGGTTAATAAGATGGCAGAAAATACAGAATTAGTAGTTTTAATTGTAAATGTAAATGGGGTGAATCTCCCATAAAACATAAGCAGATAGCAGACTGGATTAAAAGTTAGAATTCTTCAATATGTTGTTTACAAGAAACACATTCAAAGCAGAGCAGTACATACAGAGTAAAATTAAAAGGCTGGAGAAGAATCTATTACACTTCAAGTGAAGTAAAAAAAGCAGGGGTAGCCATACTGATCTCAGATCAAGCAAAAGCAAAAATTGATCTAATTAAAAGAGGAAGAAAACTATATTGCCAAAAAGTACTATAGATAACGAAGCAAAATCAATATTAAACATATATACACCAAGTGGTGTAGCATCTAAATTTCTAATGGAAAAGTTAAGAGAATTTCAAGAAGAAATAGACAGCAAAACTATAATATTGGGAGATCTCAAACTTGCTTTCTCAGAACTAGATAAATCAAATCACAAAATAAATAAGAAAAAAGTTAAAAAGGTAAATAGAATACTAGAAAAGTTAGGTGTGATAGATCTTTGGAGAAAATTGAATGGAGACAGAAAGAAGTATACTTTCTTCTTGGCAGTTCATGGAACCTAAACAAAAATTGACCATATATTAGGACACAAAGACCTCAAAATCAAATGCAGAAAGGCAGGAATAGTAAATGCATTTTTTTCAGATCATGATGCAGTAAAAATTATATTCAATAAAAGGCCAGGGGAAAATAGACCAAAAAGAAATTAGAAACTAAATAATCTCATCCTAAGGAATGAGTGGGTGAAACAACTAATCATAGACTAAATCAATAATTTCATCCAAGAGAATGACAATAATGAAACAACATACCAAAATTTGGAGGATGCAGCCAAAGCAGTAATAAGGGGAAATTTTATATCTCTAGATGCTTACTTGCATAAAAAAAAAAAAAGCATTTTACTTGCATAAAATAAAGAAAGAGAAGATAAAAGAATTGGGCTTGCAACTAAAAAAGCTAGAAAAGGAATAAATTAAAAATCCCCAATCAAACACCAAACTTGAAAATCTAAAAATAAAAGAAGAAATCAATATAATTGAAACTAAAAAACAAAAACAAAACTATTGAATTAATAAATTAAATTAAGTTAGTTTTATGAAAAAAATCAACAAAATAGATAAACCTTTAGTTAATTTTATTCTAAAAAGAAAGGGGAAAATCAAATTGTTAGTCTCAAAAATGAAAAGGGAGAACTATCCACCAATGAAGAGGAAATTAGAGCAATTATTAGGAGTTACTTTGCCCAGCTTTATGCCAATAAATTTGACAACCTAAGTGAAATGGGGGAATACCTACAAAAATAAAAATTGCCCAGATTAACAGAAGAGTCCCATTTTAGAAAAAAAAGAAATAGAGCAAGCTATTAATCAACTCCCTAAGAAAAAATCCCCAGGAGCAGATGAATTTACATGTGAATTCTACCAAATATTTAAAGAACAATGAACTCCAATACTATGTAAAGTATTTGAAAAAATAGGGAATGAAGGACTCCTACCAAATTCCTTTTATGATACAGACATGGTATTGATACCTAAACCAGTAGGATGAAAACAGAGAAAGAAAATTATAGATCAATCTCCCTAATGAAGATTGATGAAAAATCCTAAATAAAATATTAGCAAAGAGATTACAGATAATCACTCCCAGGATAATACACCATGATCAAGTAGGATTTATACTAGGAATTCAGGGCTGGTCCAATAGTAGGAAAACTATTAGCATAACTGATTATACCAATAAACAAATTAACAAAAACCATATGATTATCTCAATAGATGCAGAAAAAGCATTTGATAAAATCTAAGACCCATTCCTATTAAAAACACTAGAGAGTATTAGGAATAAATGGATTTCAAAGATCCTAACTTTTGGGATAAGAATTCATTATTTGACAAAAACTGCTGGGATAACTGGAAATTAGTATGGCAGAAATTAGGCATGGACCCACCCTTAACACCATATACCAAGATAAGATCAAAATGGGTCCATGATTTAGATATAAAGAACGAGATTATAAATAAATTGGAGGAACAAAGGATAGTTTATCTCTCAGACTTGTGGAGGAGGAAGAAATTTGTGACCAAAGACAAACTAGAGACAATTTTTGATCACAAAATAGAAAAATTTATATTACATCAAATTAAAAAGCTTCTGTACAAACAAAACTAATGCAAACAAGATTAGAAGGGAAGCAACAAACTGGGAAAACATCTTCACAGTTAAAGGTTCTGATAAAGGCCTCATTTCCAAAATATATAGAGAACTGACTCTAATTTATAAGAAACCAAGCCATTCTCCAATTGACAAATAGTCAAAAGATATGAACAGACAATTTTCAGATGATGAAATTGAAACTATTACCACTCATATGAAAGAGTGTTCCAAATCATTATTAATCAGAGAAATGCAAATTAAGACAACTCTGAGATACCACTATACACCTGTGAGATTGGCTAAGAAGACAGGAATAAATAATGATGATTGTTGGAGGGGATGCTGGAAAATTGGGACACTGATACATTGTTGGTGGAGTTGTGAACGAATCCAACCATTTTGGAGAGCAATCTGGAATTATGCCCAAAAACTTATCAAACTGTGCATACCCTTTGACCCAGCAGTGCTACTACTGGGCTTATACACCAAGGAGATACTAAAGAAGGGAAAGGGACCTGTATGTGCCAAAATGTTTGTGGCAGCCCTGTTTGTAGTGGCTAGAAACTGGAAAATGAATGGATGCCCATCAATTGGAGAATGGTTGGGTAAATTGTGGTATATGAATGTTATGGAATATTATTGTTCTGTAAGAAATGACCAGCAGGATGAATACAGAGAGGCTTGGAGAGACTTACATGAACAGATGCTAAATGAAATGAGCAGAACCAAGAGATCATTATATACATCAACAATGATACTGTATGAAGATGTACTCTGATGGAAGTGGATTTCTTTGACAAAGAGACCTAATTCAGTTTCAATTGATCAATGATGGACAGAAGCAGCTACACCCAAAGAAAAAACACTGGGAAATGAATGTAAACTGTTTGCATTTTTGTTTTTCTTGAATTTTGGATTCTTCTGAATCCAATTCTCCCTGTGTAACAAGAAAACTGTTTGGTTCTGCACACATATATTGTATCTAGGACATACTATGACATATTCAACATATATAGGACTCCTTGCCATCTAGGGGAGGGGGTGGAGGGTGGGAGTGCAAGGGATAATGTAAAAAAATTACCCTGTCATGGGTTCTGTCAATAAAAAGTTATTATTAAAAAAAAAGGAATAAATGGATTTTTCCTTAAAATTGTCAGTAGCATCTATTAAAAACCATTAACAAGCATCATATATAATGGGAATAAATTAGAACCATTCCCAATAAGATCGGGGTGAAACAAGGTTGCCCACTATCACCATTGCTATTCAATATTGTATTAAAAATGCTAACCTTGGCAATAAGATAAGAAAAAGAGATTAAAGGCATTAGAGTAGGTAATGAGGAAACCAAATTATCACTCTTTGCAGATGATATGATGGTATACTCAGAGAATCCCAGAGAATCAAGTAAAAAGTTATTAGAAATAATCCACAACTTTAGCAAAGTTGCAGGATACAAAATAAATCCATATAAATCATCATCATTCTTATACATCTTATATATCAACATTCTCATACATATTATTATACATAATAAAATCCAATAGCAAGAGATGCAGAGAAAAATTCCATTTAAAATAACTGCTGATAATATAAAATACTTTAAAATTTATCTGCCAAGAGACAGTCAGGAATGATATAAGTAAGACTACAAAACACTTTCCACACAAATAATGTCAGATCTAAGCAATTGGAAAAATATCAAGTGCTCATGGATACATCAAGCAAATATAATAAACATGACAATTCTCCCCAAACTAATCTATTTATTTAGTGCTACCTATTAAACTCCTAAGAAACTATTTTACTGATCTAGAGAAAATAACAACAAAATTCATCCGGAAGAACAAAAGAGCAAGAATTTTGAAGGAATTAATGAAAAGAAAAGCAAATGAGTGTTGCCTAGCTGCACCAGATCTAAAACTGTATTATAAAGCAGCAGTCATCAAAACCATTTGGTACTGGCTAAGAAATAGAGCAGTTGATCAGTGGAATAGGTTATGTTCACAGAACAAAATAGTCAGTGACTATACAATTTAGTATTTGGCAAACCCAAAGGCCCCAGTTTTGGAGATAAAAATTCACTATTTGACAAAAATATGGCAGAAAGTAGTCATAGATTCACACCTATACCAAGATAAGGTCAAAATGGGTTCATGATTTAGAAATAAAGAATGATATTATAAACAAATTAAAAGAATATGGGATAGTTTACCTCTCAGATTTGTGGAAGAAGAAGGAATTTTGACCAAAGAAGAACTAGAGATCATTATTGATCATAAAAGATATAATTTTGATTATATTACGTTAAAAACTTTTTGTACAAACAAAACTAATGCAGACAAGATTAGAAAGGAAGCAATAAACTGGGGAAACATTTTTATATCCAAAGGATCTGATAAAGGCCTCATTTCTAAAATATATAGATAATTGACTCAAATCTATAATAGTTCAAGTCATTTTCCAATTGATAAATGGTCAAAGGACACGAACAGACAATTTTCAGATGAAGAAATTGTAACTATTTCTAGTCATATGAAAAGGTGCTCAAAATCACCATTGATCAGAGAAATGCAAATTAAGACAACTCTGAGATACCACTACAAACCTCTCAGATTGGCTAAGATGATCCAGGAAAAGATAATGATGAATGTTGGAGGGGATGTGGGAAAACTAGGACACTGATACCTTGTTGGTGGAACTGTGAATGGATCCAACCGTTCTGGAAAGCAATTTGGAACTATGCTCAAAAAAATTATTAAACTGTGTTTAATTATTAAAAATTATTAAACATCCAGCAGTGTTTCTACTGGGATATATCTCAAAGAGATCCTAAAGGAAGGAAAGGGATCCACATCTGCAAATGTTTATGGCAGCCCTCTTTGTAGTGGTAAGAAACTGGAAACTGAGTGGATGCCCATCAATTGGAAAATGGCTGAAAAAATTATGATTTTAGAGAAGCTTGGAGAGACCTACTTGAACTGATACTAATTGAAATAAGCAGAACCAGGAGATCATTATACATGGCAACAACAAGACTATAAAAGGATCAATTCTGATGGAAATGGCTCTCTTCAATATTGAAATGATTCAAACCAGTTCCATTTGTTCAGTGACAAAGAGAGCCCTCTACACCCAGATATAGAACCATGGGAATAGAGTGTGGAACACAACATAGCATTCTCACTCTCTCTGTTGTTATTTGCTTGCATTGTCTTTTCTTTCTCAGTTTTTCTTTTCCTTTCTTCTTGTTTTGATTTTTTTTTGTGCAACAAGATAATTATATAAATATGTATACACATATTGGATCTAACATGTATTTCAACATATTTAACATGTATTGGACTATCTGCCATCCAGGAGAGGGAAATGGGGGGAAGGAGGGGAAAATTTGCAACAAAAAGTTATGTAAGGGTCAATGTTGGAAAACTTATCCATGTATATGCTTTGTAAATAAAAAAGCTTCAATTAAAAAAAGGACCTCATCGTCTGGTATCTTATCCTGCCAGATGTTCTTCAGAATTTTCCTAAGACAATTCACATGGAAGCAATTCAGTTTCCCTGCATGGCATTGGTTTTTTGTCCAGCTTTCACAATGACATCAGCATAATAACTCTGTAGACCTTCAGTTTGGTAGTCAGTCTAAATACCTGTCTTTTCCCACATTTTCCTTTGAAGTTTCCCAAACATTAAGCTAGCTGTGGGAATGCATGTGTTAATATTTTTATCAGTTTGCACATCCCTGGAAAATATAGTGCCAAGATAAGTGAACTTATCCATAGCATTCAAAACTTTTCCATTTGCAGTAACAAATAGTTTCACATATGGGTAGCGTGTCACTGGCTAATAGAGCACCTGTGGTTTTTGGGTGTTAATTGTTAGACTATAATTAGTACAAGCAGCAAAGAATCAATTTTTGTTGCATCGCAGCTCTGGAGACTGCATTAAGTGCACAATCAATGCACAATCCTCTTTGGTTCTATTATATTTAAACTTTCTAAAATTCTATTCATCTCTTTAATCTCTTTTTTGTTTATTTTATAGTTAGATTTATCTAGTTATGATAGGGAAAAGTTGAAGACATATCCTCCTATAAATCATTTTTTTTCCTTAAGAAATTGGATGTTATATTATTTAATGCGCATGTGTTTAATATTGATACTCCTTCATTGTCCATAGTACCTTTTAGCAAAATGTAGTTTCTGTCTTATCTGTTTTAGTAAGCCTATTTTACTTTTGTTTTGTCTGACTTCATGATTACCATTATTTGGTTGTTAATGTTGTTTCCTCAGCTAAAGCATAGTGGATTCTGCTCCATCTATCTACTTTATCTCTCTTTGATGTTTCTGGTATGTGTCTTATAAAGAAAATATTGTTTATGGTTTTTAATCCATTCTTCTATCTGCTTCTGTTTTGTGGATGTTTATAACATTCACATTCACATTATTAATTAACTGTGTATTTTTCTCCATCCTACTTTTTGCTCTTTATTCTTCCTCTTTCTTTTTACATTTCCCCTCCTCAAAAGACTGTTTTGCTTCTTTAAAAAATACATTTTAAAATCAAAGTCATGAGAATTATTTATGTATCTTTTTTTAATTTTTAATTTTTTTTCACTTAAAGTTTTGACGTCCAAATTATATTCCTCCCTCCCTTTTTACATCCCTTTCCATAGATGACAAAAAACTAGATATTGGTTATATATGTGCAATTAGGTAAAATATTTCTATATTAGTTATTTTATACAAGAAGACTTAAATAAAAGAAAAAAAAGTGAAAAATAGCTTACTGAAATCTATATTCAATTAATATAAGTTCTTCCTCTGGACAAAGATACTCTATCCTTTGAGATTGTCTTGGATCCTTGTGTTATGAGAATAGCTAAATCATTTACAATTCTTCATTGAACAATATTGTTGCTGTGTAAAATGTTCTCCTGGTTCTGTTCATTTTACTTTGCATCAGTTAATGTAAATCTTTCCAGTTTTTTTCTGAAATCATCCCACTTGTCATTTCTTATAATACAGCAATTTCATCACAATCATATACCTCAATTTTGTTCAGCCATTCCCTGCCTGGTGAACATCCCTTTGATTTCCAATTCTTAGACATCACAAAAGAGCTGTTATAAATAGTTTTGTACAAAAGTTCCTTTTCTCTTTTTGGATGTTGTTAGGATATAGACATGATAGTGTCATTATGGATTAAAGGGTATATACAAAGGGTAAAAACCAAGGTTTTATAGCCTTTTGGCCATAGTTCCAAATTGTTCTCCAGAATGGTGGGTTCAAATCACAACTTCAGGAATAGTACAAAGTGTCCCAGTTTTCTTATTTCCCTCCAACATTCTATACCATCATCTCACATCCAACATTTTCCTTTTTTGTTTTATTAATCAATCTGATAGGTGTGAGATAGTACCTCAGAGTTGTTTTAATTTGGATTTCTCTAATGAGTAAGTATTTAGAGCATTTTTTCATATGCCTATAGAGAGCGTAATTCCTTTGTCTGAAAACTTCCTGTTCATATCCTTTAACTATTTATCAGTTAGTGAAAGACTTGTATTTTTATATTTTTCTCAGTTCTCTGTTTTTAAAATATGAGGCCTTTATCAGAAATACTTGCTGCAAAAAAATAATTTTCCCCAGTTTTTTGCTTTCCTTATAATTCTAGTTGCATTGGCTTTCCTTATGCAAAAACTTCCTAATTTTATGTAATCAAAATGATCTGTTTTACAATTTGTAATGCATTTTATATCTTCTTGGGTCCTAAAATCTTTCATTATAAAGAGATAAACTATCCCATTCTTTCTTTGCTTATGATATCACTTTTTGTCTATAAATTTTGTAATCATTTGATATTATTTTGGTATATGGTTTGAGATGTTGGTCTATACCTAGTTTCTGTCATTCTATTTCCCAGTTTTCCCCCCCAAAATTGTCAAATAATAAGTTTTCTTTTCCTCCAAAAGTTTGGATCTTTGGGTCTATCAAATATTAGATTATTATGGGCAGTTATTATAATACAATCTGTATCAATTTTTTCCCACTGATCCATTACTCTATTTTTAAATACCAAATAGTTTTCATAATTAACACTGTATAATAGAATTTGAGATCTGGTATGTATAGACCTCTTTTGTGTGTTTTTTTTTAACTGATTCCCTTGATATCCTTGAGCATTTGTTCTTCTAAATGAATTTTGCTATCACTTTTCTAGTTATATAAAATAATTTTTCAGAGTTTATTATGGCACTAAATTTAGGTACAATTGCCTTTTGGGTAGAATTGTCATTAATTTAATGCCCATGAGTAATAAAATTTTTCCAGTTGTTTAGATTTGACTTAATATCTGTGAAAAGTGTTCTATAACTATGACCATTTGGTTCTGTTTTGTTTTGTTTTTTTGCCAGGTAGACCAAGTACTTTATATTTATATTTATATGTTGTTGGTGTTTTTCTTCTTTAAAATAATAATATGAAAATTCTCTCTGGGAGAGCAGGTTTCTTCGGGAGGTTTTCTGGAGGCAGCCTTAGTTTCAGTTACAAGTAAGAATCACCCAAAATCACAGCCAGCTGATAAAAGTTCAGATCTTTTATTGTGTCCTTCAAGATAGCCCAGTTAGTTTTCTTAGAGGCCTATCTTTCTGCTTGGTTCTAAGAGCTCTTGCAGCTTTGTCCTTTGCTCCTGCCTCTGTTTTCTTCAGCCTCCAGCCAGCACCAAGATGGAAGATGAAAATGAATCTCTCTTGCCTTAGAGAGAGAGCTTGTGGGCTTCCTCCTAGAGTGCTCCTCTCCGACCCCAGTCAATGTTCTGAAGTAAGTCCTCCACCAGAAGCTAAGAGCCTCTTTTTATATCATCTCCCAAAGGTTAACTCCTCCTTCTAGAGGCAGGGCTTAAGGGGGTGTGAATTCGGATATCTCTTTCTAAACCCTAAAATCTCCCAAACATGTGAACTCCAATGAGTACTTAAATATTTCTTACTTCTATGAGCTCTCTAAAGGTGTGAACACAAGCATCGGTTCTATCAGTTGTACTAAGTACTTTGTTTCAAGTTCTGGCCCAAAATATCTCTTTCTAAGATCAAATCAATCATATTGAACCATGTTAAATTAGATAATTATTGTTTCTGTCAACTCTAATGGCTTAACAGTTTGTAAAGATTCCAACAATATGTGTTTACAAAGTGTGCATTAGGTTGTGAGATTTTTACATCCTAATACATGTTCAAATCTTTGTGTGGATGAAATGTATTGCTGAGGAAAAGCTATATTCATTTCTATTCTCATTCAGTTTTCTCCAGAAATCTATCACATCTAACTGATCCAGAATTTTATTCACCTCTTTAACTTCCTTCTTGTTTGTCTTTAATTATGAAAGGGGAAAATTGAGGTCCCTCACTGATATAGTTTTATTATCCATTTCCTGCTGTAATTTATTCAATTTCTCCTTCAAATTTTAGATGCTATAACATTTGTGAATATATGTTTAGTATTGCTTTGACATCATTATTTATAGTACCTTTCAGCAAGAATACAATTTCCTTCTTTATCTCTTTGAATTAGATTTTATCATTGCTTTTGCTTTTTCTGAAATTATTATTGTTATCCTGTTCTCTCTCCTGTTGAAGCATAATAGATAGGGTCCAGCCTCTTACCTTTATCGTATGTGTATCACTCCTTTGCTTCAAACATATTTCTCATAAGCAGTATATTGTAAGATTTTGATTTTTAATGCATTCTAATTGTATGGGTGAGTGCATCCCATTCATGTTTATGGTTATAATTATGTATTTCCCTCCATTCTATTTTCCATTTGTTTATTCCCTTCTCTCTTACTCCCCCCTTTTCCTCCTCATAAGTGGTTTATTTTTGATCACCACTTTCCTTAAAATGTCCTCAGTCTCTCCATCCCTTTCTACTATTACTGTCCCTTTTTAATTCCTTATAGGGTGAAATGGATTTCTATATGAAATTGAGTGTGTATTTTATTCCCTCTTGAAACTACTATTGATAAGAATAAGATTTAATTTTTGTCTTCCACTCCCAACCTTCCCCCACTCTCATTCCCCCTCCATTATAGTAGGTCTCTCATGCCTTTTTTATGTTGGATAATTTATCCCATTCAATCTTCCCCTTCCTTCTTCCAGTGCAATTTTCTTTCTCATCTCTTTATTTTATTTTTTGGGGTATCATCCCATCAAAGTCACTTTTATTCACACTCTTTGTATATACTGCTTTAAATTGCTCTTATAAAGTTTTTTAGAATCACAAATATTATCTTGCCATAAAGAAAGATAGTTTGACTTTATTGAATTTCTAATTTTCTCTTTTTTCTTTATCTAATGCCTTTTTTGTTTCTCTTGAGTCTTGTATTTGGAGAATTTTTTTTAGCTATGCTTTTTTTAAAATTAGGAATGCTTGAAAGTTCTCTTTTTTGTTAAATATTCATTTTTCCCCCTGAAAAAAAATATATTCAACTTTGTCTGGTAGGTGATTCTTGGTTATAATCCTGACTTCTTTGTCTTTTCCAAGTGTGCTCTCTCACTCATTTCTGTGTAATCCTGACTATAATTCTACAATATTTGAATTGTTTCTTTTTAGCTACTTGAAGTAGCTGAACTTTGAACTATGAGTTCTGGAATTTGGATATGATGTTCCTGTAAGTTTTCATTTTGGATCTCTTTCAGGCAGTTCAATTTCTAGTTTGTCCTCTGCTTCTAATATATCAGGGTAGTTTTCTTTGATGATTTCTTGAAAAATGTTCACATTTTTTTTTTATCATGACTATGAGGTAGTCTAACATGTTCTGTATTATTTCTCCTGGATCTATTTTCTTTGTTTTTTTCCTTTTTTTATTATAACATTTTATCGACAGTACATATGCATGGGTAATTTTTTACAACATTATCCCCTGCACTCACTTCTGTTCCGACTTTTCCCTTCCCTCCTTCCATCCCCTCCCCTAGATGGCAAGCATTCTTATATATGTTAAATATGTTATAGTATATCCTAGATACAATATATGTGTGTAGAAACGAATAGTTCTCTTGTTGCACAGGAAGAATTGGATTCAGAAGGTAAAAATAACCTGAGAAGAAAAAAAATGCAAACAGTTCACACTCATTTCCCAGTGTTCCTTCTCTGGCTGTATCTAATTCTGTCCATCATTGATCAATTGGAACTGAATTAGATCTTCTCTTTGTTGAAGATATCCATTTCCATCAGAATACATCCTCATATACTATTGTTGTTCAACTGTATAATGATCTCCTGGTTCTGCTCATTTCCCTCAGCATCAATTCATGTAAGTCTTTCCAAACCTCTCTGTATTCATCCTGCTGGTTATTTCTTACAGAACAATAATATACCATAACATTCATATACCGCAATTTACCCAACCATTCTCCAGTTGATGGACATCCATTCATTTTCTAGTTTCTAGCCACTACAAAGAGGGCTGCCACAAACATTCTTGCACATACAGATCCCTTTCCCATCTTTAGTATCTCTTTGGGATATAAGCCCAGTAGTAACACTGCTGGATCAAAGATATGCATAGTTTGATAACTTTTTGGTCATAATTCCAGATTGCTCTCCAGAATGGTTGGATCTATTTCCTAGGGCAGTTGTTTTCACATTTCCTTCTATATTTTTTCCCTTTTTTATTTTGTTTTATCATATCTTGATGTCTCATAGAGTCAGTAGTTTTGACTTAGTCAATTTTAATTTTTAAAAATTATTTTTTTAGTGAGTTATTTTTCTATACAATTGACTCTTTTTTCATGAGTTTTTTTTTTTCTTTTCCCAAGGTTTCTTCTATTTCTTGAATTTCCTTTTTAAAATCCTTTTAAAGCACTTCTTTTTGGATGTAAGATCAAATTACACTGTTCTTTGTAGCTTCAAATGTACTCATTTTGAAATTATTGCTTTCCTCTAAACTTATGTATTAATTCTCCCTATCTCTTTCTGTTATCAGTTTATATAGCACCTTTCTAAAGTCAAACCTTTTTTGTTTTTGTTTGTTTGCTTGCTTGCTCATTATTATACTTTTTGTGACTTGGTGTTTTTATGTGAGAGTTGGCCTCTGATCCTGAACTGTCTCAAGGTTTTATGTTTTGCTTTCCTTTGTTTTGTTGTTGCATATGCTGGGGCTCTGGGTTTTAGTATTGGCTTTCACTGAATTTCAGGATTTAGAATATTTTCTTTGGAGAGTAGGCTTGCATTAGGATTGGAAGGGAGGAGATCCCTGTTGGACCTCTCTTAGGGGTTGGGTTTACCTGATGGCCTGTTCCATGAATGGGGTCCTGCTGATGGGTTGCCATGCAAATAGGCCCTCTCTGCTATTAGACCCCTGAAGGGTAATCTTCTTGCTGGTCAGCTCCAAAGGTGGAGACCTACAGCTGTTTGCTATAGAAATAGAGTCTCTGCTGGGAGGATCTGGCTATTTGCCAGCCCCAGACAGAAGCTTCACTATTGGTCAGCAATGGCATTAAGTCCTTACTGGTGGCTCCTGCTAGGATTGGGGTTGCCGGGGTATGACCTTATTGTACTGCACAGACTACTTATTTGCCTAGGGTGCTACTGGTTTACAAGGTGGAGGGAAGGCCCTTGTAGATTGCCCTAGAACTTTGTCTGGAACAGCATGCATATAAACAATGCAACTGAAGCTGCATTTAGCTTTCAGCATTCATGTTCCTGATCCAACTTCAGCAAAGTATCCTCTTTTCTCAGTTATCTAACCCCATCCCACCTCTGTTTCAGTCTGTGAGTCAAGAGTTCCTAAGCTGCTGCTGTCACCTAAAGTTGTTGCAGTCACCACAGAAAGTCTGCACTCCAGGTCAAACCATCAGCTCAGTATGCTAGACCTTCCTTGATGACCTCCTAAATTGTCTTGCATTAGCAATTTATTTTATCTCAAAATATTTTTTAGTTTGGCTCTGCTGCTCCAGGATTTAAATTTAGGTGTTATTTTAATGTTGTTTGGAAGAGAATTTGGAAACGTTCAGGTGAGTTTTTGCCTCTTCTCTAATAAAGACCTATGAAGGCCAACAGTTTTTCATCTTTGCATCTCCAGCAACTTCAATCAACATTTATGAAGCACCTATTGTTTGTAAATAATAGGTACTTTATAGATGCTTGTGGAATTTAAATGGAAATAGAAGTCTGGATTGTGTCAAACTTAACCCTCATGTAGAAGCAAAGATTCACCTAATTTTCAATAATTTCATTTTGTAAATAAAGGAACTGATTTTGGGAGAGGGATAATTACTTGCCTAATGTCATATAGCTAGTTAGTTGAGGCTGGAACCTGGATTTCATGACTCCTTATCTCAGTATGTTATTTCACACCCTCCTACCCCCATCATTTTCACAATTAAAGAGGGATGAAGGAATGAAAGCTGTCATGACAGCTCACCTTAAATGCCTCACAGGAATACCCAAAGAGGCAAGAATTCCCAAACTGTCAATGTTGGAAATTACACTTGATTTCTGAAAGAGGCCCTTGACAGAGCTTCAAGTCTGAAAGAACATATGGATTGAGACATTCTCTCTAAAAAGGAAGATGATACAAAATCTACTGGGGGATTCAAAGGTGTCATTGTAAGTCAAGGATTTTGAGAGGACATAAGGTATGTTTTGCATTCATTTTCACTATCATGTGAGGGCTTGACCCCAATTTTCCATTATCATGGGTCTTGGCAATCCTAAAGAAAGTCATTCATCCTAAAGAAAGTCATTTTGAACCACAATGTCTGTTACTCTAAGGCCACATGACATGAATGCAGCCAAGAACTTATAGGGCTTTGTTTCTTACTTATTACTTGGAGACCTATCTCTGCTCAGGAAAGGAAAGGCCTACACTGAATTAGAGTTGGCAAATCAGGGTTATGTGGCTGGCTTGGATCAAGAATCAAAGTTTGAGAATCAAAAAAAACTGTGATCATATAATCAAAGTCTCTTCAAAAGGGTTGCATAGCGTTAAACAGGTAATAATTGTAGAGATAAAATTAGAATACAAACAATATAACTAAATCCAGTACCTTTTCTAGGCTAGAGGATCATGGAGAAAATCAAAATGAGACTTTGTACTACCTTTTCCACCTCTTAATCGCATATATATATATATATATATATAATCACATATATATGTGTATGTGTATATGTATACATATGTGTATATATACATATATATGTATATATGTACATATTTTTTCATTGTAATCTAATTATACATATATGTCTCTATGTATACAATTAGATTCAAATTAATATAAAGGATAATTAATGTATTTGGAAATTTCTAATATGAAAGGGACAGTGCCACATGCTTTGAAAACAGAATATACTACATGAACTAATACAAAGTGAGATGTAGAACCAAGAGAACATTGTACACAGCAGCAACAAAATTATATGATGATCAATTCTGATTAACATGGCTCTTTTCAACGAGTTGTTCAGATTAATTACAATAGAGTTGTGATGGAGAGAGTCATCTACATCCAGAGAGAGGACTATGGGGACTGAGTGTGAATCACAAAATAGTATTTTCACTTTTTTGTTGCTGTTTGTTTGCATTTTGTTTTCTTTATCATTTTTCCCCCTTTTGATCTGATTTTTCTTGTGCAGCATAATAAATGTGCAAAAATACATACAAGAATTGCACGTGTTTAATATATATTGGATCATGGGGGTGGAACCAAGATAGTGAAGATGACTTTCTACTACAACCCTCAGACTAATTAACAAATCCAGCCTCTGAATTAGCTCTGGACCTGCAGAACCCACAAATATTGGAAGTACAACAAATTACCAACAGAAGATAATTTTGCAGATCACCTGAAAAGGTCTGTTTCAGTTGGAAACAGGAGGAAGGCAGCCAAGCACAAGCAGCTGAGCACAAATGCCAGCACAGATAGAGCAGAGTATGGGGCAGTGCAGACTCCTTGTGGCAGAGAAGAGATGAGGAAGAATCTACAACAGCAATATTGGCCATTCAGCCCTTGCTGCAAGCCAGTAGATCAGCAGAGAAGTTATAAAACATTCAATACAAACACAAAATATCAATAGTGAACCCCTGAAATGCCAGAATCTCATGGGACCTGGCCATAGCCCCCTACAACCAGGAATGAATCAGCACTGACCCAGCACAGCCAAGGCAGCTCATAGAGGAAGCTGCTGCTTGTAGAGAAAGCTTGAAAAACCTCCCCTGCCCTAAAAGCAGACCTTAACTTTAAAAAAAAAAATGAGTAAAAAAAGTAAAGAGGTCTCTGATGAGGAGACAGCTTTTATAGTGAAAGAGAACAACAGATATTAAACCCTGAGGAGACTAATGGCAGATTGTCTCTAGATGAAGACCCCAAAGGTGTTATAACTTGATTCCCATTACATAAGACTCTCCTTCAAGAAATTAAAGAGGATCTTAAAAGAGAGCTAGAAGAAAAATGGAGAAAGGAAATGTAAACTTTGCAAGAGGGTTTGGAAAAGGCATATAACTCATTAAAAGATAGATTTGATAAAGTGGAAAAAGAAAACAACTCCAAGAAAAACAGAATTTGTGAAATGAAAAAAGAAAATAACTCCTTAAAAAACAGAATTTGAGAAATATTTTAAAAAGTCATAGAATAAAACAACTCTTTTAAAAATTCAATTGGACAAATATAAAACGAAATAAAAAAAAAGTAAATGAAGAAAATAATTCACTAAAATTCAAAACTGAACAAATGGAAATGAATGACTCAATGAGACAACAAGAATTAGTCAAGCAAAACTAAAAAAAAAAAAAAAGTTTAAAAATTTAAAAAAATGTAAAATACCTACGTGGGAAAAGAACTGACCTGGAAAACAGAGGTAGGAGAGACAATCTAAGGATTATTGGACTCCCTGAAATACATGAAAAAGAAAAAAGAGCCTAGACACTATTTTTCAGGAAATCATCAAAGAGAACTGCCAGATATCATAGAATCAGAAGGTAAAATGAACATTGAAAGAATTCACTGAACACCTCCTGAAAGAGGCCCCAAAATTAAAACACCAAGGAATATCATGGCTAAATTTCAGAACTATTGGAACAAGAAAAAACTGTTACAAGCAACCAGAAAGAAACAATTCAAATACCAAAGAACAATAATAAGGATGATTCAGAACCTAGCAACTTCCACTTTAAAGGATCAAAGGTCCTGGAATCTAATATTCTGAAAGGTAAAGGAACTTGGAATGCAACCGAGAATGAATTACCCTGCTAAGCTGAGCATTTTCTTTTCAGAGAAAAACATAGATATTCAATAAAAGTGGTGAATTCCATTTATTTTTGATGAAAAGACTAGAGCTAAACAAAAAATCTGACCTCCAAACATAGAATTTCTTTTAATTATTTATATTAATTTTAATTTAATAATTTAATAAAAGCACAAAAAGGTAAAAAGGAAAAAAAACTCTTGAGAACTATTTCTGTTATGGGTATGCATAAAGAATACATGTATAATCTGATTTTAGATTTATAAAAGGAAACTAGAGGTGGAAAAGGGATTGTAATAGAAAAAATGGTAAAGTATAGGTAAAATGAGGAAAACAACATCTCAGGAAAAGGCAAAGAAAACCTATTATAATTGAGGGAAAAAAGGGAGTTTGATGAATATTGTGTGAATATTAATCTCATCAGATTTGGCTCAAAGAAAAAATATTAGATATATTTGGTTTCACCAAGAAATTTCCCACCCTTATTGAAAATTAGGAGGGGAAAAAGGAAAAAGGAAGGGGAAGGATAAATACAAGAGAAAACAGAAATAGTAGAGGAAAGGTATAGCATCAAATTTCTAAAGGAGAAGTTAATAGAGTTACAAGAAGAAATAAACAGCAAAACTATAACAGTGGGAGATCTCCACCTTGCTCTCTCAGAACTCGATAAATCAAATCACAAAATAAATAAGAAAAAAAGTTAAAAGAGGTAAACAGAATGCTAGAAAAACTAGATATGATAGATCTTTGGGGAAAATTGAATGAAGATAGAAAGACAAGAATGGCAGTTCATGGAACCTAAACAAAAATTGGACGGTATATTAGGACACAAAATCAAATGCAGAAAGGCAGTAATAGTAAATGTATTTTATTCAGATAACAATGCAATAAACATTATATTCAATAAAAGATCAGGGGAACAAAGACCAAAAAGAAATTGGAAACTAAATAATCTCATCAATAAAGGATGAATGGGTGAAACAGCAAATCATAGACACAATCAATAATTTCATCCAAGGGAATGACAATGAGACAACATGCCAAAAGTTGTAGGATACAACCAAAGAGGTAATAAGGGGAAATTTTATATCTTTAGAGGCTTACTTGCATAAAATAGAGAAAGAGAAGATAAAATAATTGGGCTTGCAACTAAAAAAGCTAGAAAAGGAACAAATTAAAAACCCCAATCAAATATCAAGCTTGAAATTCTAAAAATAAAAGGAGAGGTCAATAAAATTGAAACTAAAAAACAAACTATTGAATTAACAAATAAAACTAAGAATTGGTTTTATGAAAAAATCAACAAAATAGATAAACCTTTAGTTAATTTGATTTGAAAAAGGAAAGGGGAAAATCAAATTGTTAGTCTCAAAAATGAAAAGGGAGAACTATCCACCAATGAAGAGGAAATTAGAGCAATTGTTAGGAGTTACTTTGCCCAGCTTTATGCCAATAAATTTGACAACCTAAGTGAAATGGAGTAATACATACAAAAATAAAGATTGCCCAGATTAATAAAAGAGGAAATGAATTACTTACATAGTCTTGTTTTAGAAAAAGAAATAGAACAAGCTATTAATCAACTCCCTAAGAAAAAATCCCCAGGAGCAGATGGATTTACATGTGAATTCTATAAAACATTAAAAAAAAAACAATTAACTCCAGTATTATATAAACTATTTGAAAAAAATAGGGAATGAAGGACTCCTATCAATATTTTTTTTATGACACAGACATGGTACTGATACCTAAACCAGTTAGGAAGAAAACAGAGAAAGAAATTTATAGACCAGTCTCCCTAATGAATACTGATGCAAAAATCTTAAATAAAATATTAAAAAGAGATTACAGAAAATGATCCCCAGGGTAATACACAGTGACCAAGTAGGATTTATACCAGGAGCACAGGGCTGTTTCAATGGTAGGAAAACTATTAGCATAATTGACTATATCACCAACCAAATGAACAAAAACCATATAATTATCTCCATAGATGTAGAAAAAGCATTTGATGAAATCCAATACCTATTCCTAATAAAAACACTAGAGAGTATAGGAATAAATTGACTTTTCCTTAAAACAATCAGTAGCATCTATTAAAAACCATTAGCAAGCATCACATGTAATAGGGATAAGTTGGAATCATTTCCAATAAGATCAGGGGTGAAACAAGGTTGCCCACTATCACCATTGCTATTCAATGTTGTATTAGAAATGTTAGCCTTGGCAATAAGATAAGAAAAAAGAGATTAAAGGAATTAGAGTTGGTAAGGAGGAAACCAAATTATCACTCTTTGCAGATGATATGATGGTATACTTAGAGAACCCCAAAGAATCAAATAAAAAACTATTAAAAATAATCCACAAATTTAGCAAAGTTGCAGGATACAAAATAAATCCACATAAATCATCCACATTTTTATATATCACTATCAAAATCCAACAGCAAGAAATACAAAGAGGAATTCTATGTAAAATAACTGTCAATAGTATAAAATAGTTGGGAACCTATCTGCCAAGGGAAAGTCAGGATCTATATGGGCAAAACTACAAAACACTTTCCACACAAATAAAGTCAGATCTAAGCAATTGGAAAAATATTAAGTGTTCATGGATATATCAAGCAAATATAATAAAGATGACAATACTCCCATAACTAATCTATTTATTTAGTGCTATACCAATCAAATTCCCAAGAAACTATTTTACTGACCTAGAGAAAATAACAACAAAATTCATCCAGAAGAAAAAAAGGGCAAGAATTTTGAAGGAGTTAATGAAAAGAAAAGCAAATGAAGCAAGGTGGCCTAGCTGTACCAGATCTAAAACTATATTATAAAGCAGCAGTCATCAAAACCATTTGGTACTGGCTAAGAAATAGAGCAGTTGATCAATGGAATAGTTTAGTTGACAGAACAAAATAGTTAGTGATTATAACAATCTAGTATTTGGCAAACCCAAAGGCCCCAGCTTTTGGAATAAGAATTCACTTTGACAAAAACTGCTGGAAAAATTGGAAACTAGTATGGCAGAAAGTAGGCATAGACCCACACTTAATAATGTATAACAAGATAATATCTAAATGGGTCCATGATCTAGACATAAAGAATAATATTATAAACAAATTAGAAGAACATAGGATAGTCTACCTCTCAGATTTGTGGAGGAGGAGTTTGTGATCAAAGAAGAACTAGAGGTCATTATCACAAAATAGATAATTTTAATTACATTAAGTTAAAAAGGTTTTGTACAAACTAAATTAATGCAGACAATATTAGAAGGGAAGCAATAACCTGGGAAAACATTTTTACATCCAAAGGATCTGATAAAGGCCTCATTTTAAAAATATATAGAGAATTGACTCAAATTTATAATACTTCAAGCCATTCTCCAATTGAGACAACTTTCAGATGAAAAAATTCAAACTATTTGTAACGACATGAAAAAGTGCTCCTAATCACTATTGATCAGAGAAATACAAATTTAGACAATTCTGAGATACCACTAAACACCTCTCAGGCTGGCTGAGAAGACAGAAAAAGATAATGATGAATTTTGCAGGGGATTTGGGAAAACTACACTGTTTACATTGTTGGTGGAACTGTGAATGGATCCAACCATTCTGGAGAGCAATTTGGAAATATAATCAAAAAGTTACCAAACTGTGAATAGCCTTTGATCCAGCAGTGTTCCTACTGGGATTATATGCCAAAAGAGATCTTTTTTTTTTTTTTTTTTTTTTTTTTTTTTTTTTTTTTTGTATTATAGTAACTTTTTATTGACAGAATCCATGCCAGGGTAATTTTTTTTAACATTATCCCTTGCACTCACTTCTGTTCCGATTTTTCCCTCCCACCCTCCACCCCCTTCCCTAGATGGCAAGCAGTCCATATATGTTGAATATGTCCTAGTATATCCTAGATACAATGTATGTGGAGATCCAAAACAGTTTTTTGTTGCACAGGAGAATTGGATTAAAGGAGAAATAACCGGGAAGAAAAACAAAAATGCAAACAGTTTCATTCATTTCCCAGTTTTTTTTCCTTTGGGTGAGGCTTCTGTCCATCATTGATCAATGGAAACGGAATTAGGTCTTTTGTAAAGAAACCACCTCCATCAGAGTACACTTACAGTATCGGGACGTATATAATGATCTTCTTTCTTTTATTTTTACATGTTCCTGTAATTTTCCAAGCTTCTCTGTATTATCTTATGGTTATTTTTCAGAATAATATTCCATAAAATTCATATACCAACTTACCCCTTTTTTCCACAATCCACTGTTTAGTTAGCCATAAGGGTGCCAAAAATTTTCAATTAGTCCCTTTTCCCTTCTTTATATCTCCCTTTGGGGTTGGGCCAGAAAACATCTGGATCAAAGGGTATGCACAGTTTGATAACTTTTTCCCAAAGAGATCTTAAAGGAGGGAAAGGGACCCACACCTGCAAAAATATTTGTGGCAGCTCTTTTTGTAGTTCCTAGAAACTGAAAACTGAGTGGATGCCCATCAATTGGAAAATGGCTGAATAAATGAAGATGAATGTTATGAAATATTATTGTTTTGTAAGAAACAACCAGCAGGATGATTTCGGAGAGTCTTGGAGAGACTTACATGAACTGATGCTAAGTGAAATGAACAGAAGCAGGAGATCATTATATGTGGCAACAACAAGACTATAGGACAATCAATTCTGATGGAAGTGGCTCTCTTTAACAATTAGATGATTCAAACCAGTTTCACTTGTTCAATGATAGAACAAGCCATCTATACCCAGAGATAGAACTATGGGAACAGAGTGTGGAACACAATATCATTCTCAATCTCTCTATTGTTATTTGCTTGCATTTTGTTTTCCTTCTCAGTTTTTAGTTTTCTTTCTTCTTGATCTGATTTTTCTTGTGCAGCAAGATAACTGTATTAATATGTGTGTGTTTATATATATATATATATATATGTATATATATATATATATATATATATATATATATATATATTGGATTTAACATGTATTCAACATAGTTAACATGTATTGGACTACCTGCCTTCTAGAGCAGGGGGTGGGGGGGAAAGAGGGAAAATTTTGGAATAAAAGGTTTTGCAAGGGGAAAAAAAAATAAAACAATTTTTTTTTGTGAATCAAAAAAACCATATATTGGATTATTTGCTATCTAGAGGAAGGGGGTGGGAGAAAAGAAGGGAAAAACATTTGAAACATAAGGTTTTGAAAGGTGAATGTTGAAACCTATCTATGCATATATCTTGAAAATAAAAAGCTTTTAAAAAAAGAAAATAGATATATTTCAATTGCTTCTTCCTTGAGCTATTAATGCTCATGACAACCACAGTAATATCAATAACAATTATCATAAGAGCTTACATTTATATAGTATGGTTCCTCCCACCCACTCTCTGTAGGGGGAAGAAGAAACACAGATCCTGTGTTAATCATCCCTATTTTTGGTCTCCTAGGAATGCTTTTAGCAGTAGTATCATGATAACTCCTTGGCCTATAAGCTCCTTTCGAACAGGAATTATTTCATTCTCCAGTGTTTACTCCCATCACTAGAATACAGAAGATGCTTGTTTGGTGATTATTACTCTGACAATCTATCAATCCAATATCTCTGCTAGCTCCCACAATGTTAAAAGTTCTCCTTGGAGTCCCCAATGTCTGACTTGTTCTCTAACTTTAATGGGATACAAAGATGAACACATTAAGTTTATTCAATAGAAATAAACTTCACAACTTGCTCTGCATTGTTTCCAAGACAATATATCCTCAAAATATCTGAATTAGTTCACCAAGAGCTTTGGTATTCATTTTTCTCATTTGCAAAATAACAAGTTAAACTACCAGTGTTTCTTAAACTTTTTCCACTTGTGACTCTTTTCTGCATGAGAAATTTTTATGTGACACTAAAATATATAAAATAGGTATACAAATCAAACATTTAGTGATAATAAATCATAATTTCATGGCCCACATATTCTTTTGTGACACTCCACATGGGATTGCAAACCACAGTTTAAGAAGATGGAGACTACATGATCTTGGAAGTGCCTTTCAGCTGAAAAGCTACAAGATCTCAACAATCCTCCAATTCCAAGGATCAAATAATGAAAGGGAGACCACACTTATTTGCCATTTTTTGAGGACTTTCCTAGGATTCTGATCTTCCTTCTTAGCTTAAAAGAATAATGGGACAAGGTCTGTAGCAGGTTTGCTCATGTGTCTATCCACATCCCCTTTTTGTCTTTCTGCTCTCCTTGCCTCTCCTCTCTTTGATGCATTTTTAATATCTCCAGCAACAAGGAGCACGCAAGCCCATCCTGAGTAGAAGCTATAATTCCTTTCTGTGCATGGGATTCACTGCCTCATTTGCAAGATTGCTGCTTATTCACAAATTAATTATGCAGTGGCATCTTTAGCTAATAAAGTCTAAACAAAAAGCATTTAATCCAATTCATAGTTTTCTCTCAATCAAACTGAGTCTGTCAAACATAATTACATTCCACATGCAAAACAGGGATGAGGCGAGTGTGAGCCACACCTGCTTAGCGCATCTTCAGGCAGACGACATACAGTAGGATAGCAGTTGGAGGCACAGATGGCAAAGCAAGAAGACTTGGGAAAAAATCGAGTTGCCAATTTCTGCTCATGCACTGAAGAGGCCAGTTAGTGGGTTTCAGTCAGAGAAACACAACCATCAGATGTACAACTTCCTCATTACTTTTGGCTTGAATTAACTTAGTTGAAACGAGAATTCTGAAGCAGCGTTAATTTCTCAATCAGTATCAGATAGTTAGTGGAGGTCCAGCTCTGTGTGAGATGCTATTGGAGAAAAGCCTCCCATGGAGCTGCCATCTAAGCAAAGGAAGCAAACTTAACAAATGAGAAGGTAGCTAAGTGCACAGAGTATAAAGCCTAAAGTCAAGAAGATCTGAGTTCACATCTATTAGTTGTGGAACCATGGGAAAGCCATCCGACTTCTGTGTCAATTACCACATCTGTAAAAATAATAATATTAATAGCAGCTACCTTCCAGAATTATGAAAATAATAAAATGAAATAATACTTCCAAAATGCTATGCAAATGTTATGTTAATGATGACTTAAGAAAGATTGAATAATAAAATGCCAAAGTGTATGCAGCGGTGAAAAGTAAGTATAAAATTTAAATTTAAAGAAAGGTTTGATTAGTATGGGATTGATTAGTGAGAAAAGGTTTATAGAATGGTAGAATCTGAGACTTGGAAGAAACTTTATGAATCATATAATCCAGTTCCTTTTGGGAGAGGGGGTATTTTTAATTCAGTAATAAAAAGGGAGTGAATTAAGTAAGACATAATACAATGAACCCATGCTGTCTCCTCATAATCACCCCCATTTCTTTTTAAGTGCTCCCAAACCATCTATTGTATAATATGTTCTAGTATTTTTTTTAACAGGACTTCAAGTTAAGCTTCCCAATTGAGTTTCTAGGATTTATTTTTCTTCCATTTCGAAGATCAGGACAAAATCACCTACTCAGATATTACAAATAGTGACTTTGTGATCATATCTAAAAGTGCCTTCCATACCCACAAAAAATCATTGTTTTGAACTGAGAGATGAATTTTTTAAGGTGCTAAAATGTTCTTACTATTTCTCCACCTAAAAGAGAATAAAAAGTCATAGCTCTATTGAATAGATAACTTCTAAATCCCTTTGGAAAATTTCTAAACTCAATATCTTCACCTATGAAATCATTCTTTAAAAAGAGATGGAACAGTATCTGGAACTTCTTTCTGGCTCCTTTTACTAGCAATATTGTAGAATCCGAACTTAGAATAGATTGTCCCAAAAAGAAAAGTAAGAAAGCCATGTTATTTCTAACTTTTGATCTAGATACCTACATGATTTCTCTGCAGACTAAAATTTATTTTAATGGAAACACCTCACCATCATGGACCAAGAAAATGGTATTGATCTAACTCCATTTTGAACACAATTTATTTTCAGTCTGTATTATCTCTTGAGGAAAAAATAGCCCCCAAATTTGATTTCCTAGGGCAGAAAAAAAGAGAAGTTGGATGAAATGAGCTTTGATTTCCTCTACAATTATAATCAAGCAGCTAAGCTACATAAGGGAGTCAGGTAGACCTGAATTCAAATGTGACCTCAGACACTTACTAGCTCTGTGTCACTCTGGGCAAGTCACTTACTTCAGCTTATCTCAGTTTTCTCATTTATAAAATAAGCTGGAGAGGAAATAGCAATGCCAAGAAAACTCCAAATGGGGTCACAAAGAGTCAAACACACTAAATACCAACCAACTATAAAATGACACCCCATTTAAAATCATTTCAAAACAATGATAATAATTGTCATGATGATGATGAAATTAAAGTGTAAAATATAGACATCACTTGGAATACTACTGCCCCTGTTTCATATGGTTATGTTCTTATTCTTTTATAATGGGGTCTATGTATTTAGATATTTGTTTGCCAAGTATTAATTTGGCAGATACATGGAAAACTTGTTAAATAGGAAAAAGACTGGAGTTAGAAGTATTGATTTAGAAGGCTATGATACTCTGACCAAGGCGCTTACAATCTAAAGGGGAAGGCAACCTGCAAACAAATAAATTAAAAAAAAAAAAAAGCAAGCCATAGATAACCTGAATAGGAACTAACACAGGGAAGGTATTAGAGTTAAGAGGCTGGGAAAGACTTTTTTTTGTAGAAGGTTGGATTTTAATTGGCATTTAAAGGAAATGAGAGAGGTCAGTAGACAAAGTAAAAAACAGAGTGTTCCAGGCATTGGAGACGGCAGCCAGAAAAAATACCCAGATGGAGTATCTGGTTTGTGGAGCAGATAGGAAACCAAGGTCACTCTTTAGATGTACTCTTTAGTACATGGCAGGGAATACATGGTACACAAAGACTGGAAAGGTAAAAGAGGGCTAAGTTATAAAGGGTTTTGAATGCCAAACATAATTTTGTTTATGATCCTAAAGACACTCTCCTAGAAGAGGGGAATATCATCAATAGACCTGCATTTTAGGAAAATCTTTCGTTTGGGTAGTTGAATGGAGGATGGACTGGAATGGGGAGACGCTTTTGGTTGGCAGGTTCTTGCAATGATCCAGATGGGAGGTGCTTGCACTAGAGGGGTGGTAATGATGGAAGAGAGAAGAAGGCATATGTGAGAGATGCTGCAATCAACTAGCCTTGGATATGAGAGGGCAGGGGAAGTGGGAACAGGGGACGAGAAAAGAATCCAGAATGATTCTGAGGTTGTGAGCTTGAGAGGACTGGAAGGATGGCATTTCCTCCCTCCACTTATAGGGAAGATAAAAAGGCTTAAAGGGAAATATAATGAATTTTGTTTCAGATATAGTGAATTGTTGATGTCTATCAAACATCTAGCTTTAGAAAACTGAAAGACATTAAAGATTCAAGATTGAGGGTCAGCAGAGTTTGGGGCAAGTGGAAGTAAATCTATGTGGCATGTTTTTTGTAATAGGATTTTCATTTGTAAGAAATTAAATAATTGGTTCAACTGTATAAGAATAAGAGCCGTTCTCCAGTTGGTAAATGATGAAAGCATATTACAAAACAGTTTTCATAGTAAGAAATCCAAATTATAAATAGTCACATGTCCAAAATCATTAATGCTCCCAAAATGCTATAAGTCACTAATAATTAGAAAAATACAAGTTAAAACAACTCAGACTCCACATCACATCCATTAGCTTGGTAAAATTAACTAAAAAAAAAAAAAAAAAAGAAAATGACAAATTTTAGGGGGACTAAGGAAAGGAAGCACAGTAATGCTTTGTTGGTAGACCTATGAGTTGGTCCAAGCATTCTGGAAAGCAATTTGGAAATCTTCCCCAAAAGTTATTAAATTCTCTATATCCTTTTGATGAGGTTTAGATTTGGGGTACCCAAATGAAATTAGGGTTTCTGGTGGTCAGGGAGTTAAATGAGGTCTCATGGCAGATTTGGGATTCAGGGAGCCAAATGGAGCTCCCCTGCAACCCTTTTGGATTCAATGCAAGGGTAGGGAGTTTTGGGGACTCCCTTCTGGCAGCACAAGAAGTTCCTTGTAAAGGAATTTACAGACCCGAAAACCTAGATTAATAAAATAGGTTTATTATGAGGACTGGAAGTAAGATTAAAGTCTGTTTAAGTAAATAGGTAAGGGTAAAGAGAAGATGCCACTGGAAACAGTATTCCAGTGGGCAGAGACCCTTTTTGTGCCAAGCATGGGGCTGGCATGTTTGGAATCGCTGCAAAAAGAGAATTTTAGTTTGGCTCTTTTTATAATAAGAAATTTAGCTAAAGGAGGCCCTTGGATGGAGTCCCAAGTTGGCTCAGATCTGATTGGGGCTGAGAGAGCCCAAGCTGGCTAGGTGGGGCTGAGACAAGCCTGGATCTCCTATTGAAATTCAAAGGGGTGCTTTTGACCAGGATTTGTGAAATAAAGGTCCTAGCTTCCTGAACTGATAATGCAGCAGCCAAGAGGACCTGGGAATCAGAAAGGAATAAATCAATCTGAAAGGAAAAGTTTCTTAAAGGGACCACAACGTGCTTCATTCCCCCCTCAAGCAGTTAAAACTTAAATTCAATTACTGTTCTGTAAGAAATGACCAACAGGATGATTTCAGAAAGGCCTGGAGAGACTTACACGAACTGATGCGGAGTGAAATGAGCAGGACCAGGAGATCATTATATACTTCAACAACAATACTAGATGATGACCAGTTCTGATGGACCAGGCCATCCCCAGCAACGAGATCAACCAAATCATTTCTAATGGAGCAGTAATGAACTGAACTAGCTATACCTCAGAAAAGAACTCTGGGAGATGACTAAAACCATTACATTGAATTCTAATCCCTATATTTATGCACACCTGCATTTTTGATTTCCTTCACAAGCTAATTGTACAATAATTCAGAGTCTGATTCTTTTTGTACAGCAAAATAATGTTTTGGTCATGTATACTTATTGTGTATCTAAGTTATATTTAATATATTTAACATCTACTGGTCATCCTGCCATTTAGGGAGGGGTGGGGGGTAAGAGGTGAAAATTGAACAAGAGGTTTGGCAATTGTTAATGCTGTAAAGTTACCCATGTATATATCCTGTAAATAAAAGGCTATTAAATAAAAAAAAAAAAAATAAAAAATAAAAAATAAAAAAAAATAAAAAATAAAATAAAACTTAAATTCATTTAAGAGAAAAAAAGGGCTTGGGCAGGGTCTCTTATTGAGGTAGAGTTGAAGGAGATTTTCTCCTTCAAGGATAGTCAGAGTTCCAGAGTGCCCTCTTCACTTTGACCCAGGTAATACTATTGCTTGGTCTAGACAACAAAGCTATCGCCCCTCCCCCAAAGAAGAAAAGAACCTACAAGTGCTAAAATATGAAAGTTGTTTTTGTGGTGACAAACAACTGAAAACTACATGAATTTAATAAAATTCTCTAAGAAAACTATCACAAGGCATGGCAAAAGTCAGAGAAACCTGGGAAGACTTATAGGGAGTGATGTAAAATGCATTAAGAAAAAACAGGAGAAAAAAAAAAGAGCTCTAAAACACCTGAGAATTCTGACTTGAACAATGACCAACTAAATTTACAGATGAAGAAAGACATGACATGACATGATATGACAAAGGAGTGATGATAACCTCAACAGGCAGAAAAAAAATACATTTTGGATGATTTTCTTTCTTTTTTTCTACAGGAATGAGAAGAAAGTGAAAGGCAGAAGAAAATAAATACTTATTAGTTAGAAAAAGAAAAAACATATTAAAAAAGTTTACTACAATAGTCCATATTGAAGATGACAAAGGCCTGAATTACAACAGAGTTTGTATAAGTAAAGAGAACACACTCAAAGATTCTTCAAAGGTAAAATCCTATTATCTTTGCTATTAAACTCAATAATACCTGAAAATTATTCTATAGCCAAAAATATTAAGTGAATACAGAAATACCTAGAATAATGAATTGTCTATTCTGTGTCAGCAGAAAAAACTGAGAGTTGATTCTATGAATTCTTGGGAATCAAGGACACATAGTCCAAAAAAGGATCCTTTTATGTGGGCTTCAAGGGTTACCCAAATAGCAATGGATTACTCTCAAAAGCCACAACTGTTCTTGAAGCCTGAGTAACTGCAAAATACAGTTGTAGAAATAGTGTGTACAATTTGGTTGCATCTGACTCTCTTCATTCATTGTACTTGTTCCATTATTCCAGTTACTTTTTAATTTTTCACATATGACTCCTTTCTTAATCTACTCTTTGTGAGATAACACTAAGGTGTGTCTCTAGAGATTCCTGTGATAACATAGGATTTTATAACTGGCATGGACTTTAAAAACCATCAAATATATATCTGTTTTGTAGATAAGGAAACTGAGGTCGGAAAGGGGTCTAGAGTCACATAGCTAGTTAATGATAAAAGTAGTATTATAATCCAAACCTCATTCTTTTTGTTCAGTCCAGCATTTTTTCACCTGAAACAAACTGCTCCCTCTGCTCAGATGTTTTAATATTTTGAAAAGGCTATGTAAATGATAACATTTCCAAGGATAGAAATATCTTGCTTTTTTAAGAAAGGTATAACTACAGTCATGTTCCCATCTAGCCAGATGCTAGTGCCTTTGCATTTGAGATTACTTTTCAACTTTTCTATATGGAGATCCTGCATCTATAGTACGTAAACATTTTCTAAACATTAGCCAATAGCATTTATTTTGTGGGAAGCATATTTTAAAGAGGTACAAATATTTAATCCTGTTTTACCTAAGGAAAGATAGGAGAGGATCAAATCTCTGACAAACTGTGCAAGAGTTTAAACAGGAGACTTAGAAATGAAAAGCTCAATCTTTACTGGATTGACTCTTTTTATATTCCCCTTCCTCTTTCACCCTACCCTCTCCTCTAGTTCAATATCCTTGCAAAATATGCAACTAAAATGGATCCAACAGAATTTCCTCAGAGACGATGTATTCTAAATGGAAGCACCCCGGCATCATGGACCAGGCAAATGGTATTGGAAACGGGCACTATTCAAATATCTCCATCAGCAGCTATTCCCTTGAATGCCGAATTCTCAATTCCATTAGTGTGCTTCAAAATTCAAAAATATTCTGTCATGAAATATTTCTGTCTGCTTTCCTCTGTGGAGACTTGTCCAGGGGGCTATTAGCAAGTTCTGGAAAGCTGCCAGTAGAACAAGAAGGCAAGAAGATGCTATATTCTAGGAATGGAGGGGAAAACAGCAGCAGAGTATGTTAGGGAATTAACTTAAGCAAAATTTAAAAGAAATCACAAAGTTTAAATTACCCCAACAACAGAACTCCTGTGAGAGTCCTTGTGACCAACAAAGTCAAAATGAAATCAGCAGAAAAGAGAGCATATGTTTCCCTGTGAAGAAGAAATCTCAGTCCTATCATGAGGGGGAAGAGGGAGGGGGAAGTAGGGATGGGACTCTGAAGAATCTAGTCCTTGCTGCAGTTTCCAGTGAACTTGAAAGGCAGAGATGGGAGTTTGAAAGCTAAGTAATAACAACAACCCAAAACAAACTAATTTGGCTCAATTTATCTATTTCTACATGTTTACCACTTCTATTAGATGGCAAGTTCACTGAGAAGAGAGAAGATAGCTTACCTTTAGGTCACTAGTTTAACACAGTATCTTGCTAGAAGGTGTCTAAAAATATTTGATATAAGTTATTGAATGGACCTTTTAATAAGTATGTTCTAAGAAATATACCCTATGAAAAATTGGGGGTGATCTGACCCTTTCAGTGATGATTGCAGGAAAGAGATTTCTGTCTCCCAGACTCTCCTTGCAGAAATATTACCTAAGAGGTACAATCCTCATTAGCAGACAGAAGCTCAATTACATCCCTGCCATCTGGTTGTCGGCTGTGTGAGTTAAAAGAAGTGGCATATAAGTAAGTTGGTTCCATGTGGGGTTTGAATCACTTGGCTTTCAGATGTTGATGTCTGGGTCTTAATGAGAAGCATACTTCTGAATGATCAGCTCTAGATATCCCCATATCCCAAGATGTGTTAGTTCTGGGCTAGTCTGTAGATGAGTAGTTACCTGGAAGAACTTCTGGGACAGACCAAACACATGAGTTGTCCTGGCATCCAGGGTATCATAGCAGTCCCTGGCTTAACTACATAGGTGAATAGTCTGTGGCCCAGTTTAGAGAGTAGTTTTGAAATACAAAAACGTCCAGTTATATTGACTTTATTTTGTAGATTAGAATTGCTTTCTAAAAATCAGCTTAGTACATTAATAGATGACTGACTACTAGGTGAAGAATTCTTTGGCCAGAATAACCTTTAAAACACATATATAATGTTCTTTAAAACAAAGGAAAATACAAAAAAAATGACCCAGTTGTTTCTTTTTTTGCCCCTCCACATCATCTTCCTTCTGTTTCTACTGATATTCTGACAGAATTCCAGAAAAGGGCCAAGTAGATTCAATCAGGTCATGAAGTCAAGTCAACAAGTATTTATTAAGTGTCTACTTCATGTCTGTCACTCTTCTGAGAACTGGGAATAAGAACAAGATGTTTGTATAAATATATGTATGTATATATATATATATATATATATATATTTATATATAAATTAGAAAGGTACTAGCATTGGAGTCAGGAAAAGCCTCTTGCAGAAGGTAGAATTCTAATAACAACAGAGTTTGTAGATCACATACAAACCAATAGCTTAGCTTTTGCTCCTCTAAATATGAGATCCTTCTCTAGTGATTAACTGGACATACTACTGGAAGAATTACATCATATTCATAATGGTAATAATAGTTAACATTTGTATGGTGCTTACTATGTGTCAGGCACTAGGCTAATGGATACATGTATGTCTGTATTTATATACACACACATAAACAATATACACATGAATGTACACATATATAATGTCATTGGATCTTCACAACCCGCAGAAGTAGTTATTATAATCCTCCCCATTTTATAAATGAGTAAAGTCCAGCAAACAATGACTGGTGAAAGGTCACATAACTAATAAGTGACTGAATTTTAACTCAGGTCTGATTTCAAGCCCAGAACTCCATTCACTGCACTACTTAGGTCCCCATTTCAGTCTTACTATTCTCATTATAAATAAAATGAGAAAACAGAAGGAAATTGTTGGAAATGGAAAGATGATAATCACAGATTCTTCTCAAAGAGGGAAGTGAAGGAATTGAAGCTGGATTATTCATGAATTCAGATGTAAGAAATAACCTCATCTCATTGAACAAGAACCATGAACAGGGTAATGCAACCAAGTTTTTGTCACAAGTGCCACTGAATTTCATGAGAATCAGCTTTAGAAGACTATTCTCAAAACTAACATTGTAGTTGTAAAAGCAGGAAAGGTAAGATTGCAAATTTTGACTCCACATGTATTCAACCATAACCTCTTTTTTATCTCTTATTTTCATGCTCTTAACTCTTCCCACAAATGCAATTCACCATTTGCCCTTTTCAATTCTAGCCCTGACATGGACTGCCGACATATTCTCATCAGAATCTAGAAAGGTTAGCATTAGCCATCTTGTCTGCTCATGGGTTCACTATAACTCTAGAAGCTTAAGCACAACATCTTTCAGTAGAAGGAGGGGAGATAAAGAGTAGGACAGAGAAGAGATGTGCAGTACTAAATCTTGGGAAGAGAAGTATTTGTTTTAGTTGTTTATTGTTGTTCAGTTTTTCCAACTCTTTGTGACCCTATCTGGGATTTTCTTGGCAAAGATACTGGAGTGGTTTGCCATTCCCTTCTCCAGATCATTTTATGTATGAGGAAACTGAAGTAAACAAGATTAAATGATTTGCCCAGAGTCAAATAATTAGTGTCTGGGACCATATTTGAATTCAGGTCTTTCTCACTCTTGGTCTGGTGCACTATTCAGTGAGCCATTGAGCCACCTAGCTGCCTTGAAGAACCACCATATGGGAAGGATTGCTGAATTGAGTATCTACCTTAACTCTGTCTCTAATCTGCTTCTCCCTCCCATTCCTCAGTGTCTGTAAGTTGCTCTGTACATTTTCATCCTCCTCCTGCTCTTCAGGGAACTCTGTTACAAAGGAGAAGATCAGAATTTTCCAAGAGTGAAGGAACAGGGGCAAATGGTGGAGGCATCCCAAATTTCTATGCTGATTTAATGTTGTCTTCCACCCTTCCTGGTGCTTTCTCTTTTTCTCTCTCTGCCTCCTTCCTTCCCCTCTTCTTCTCCCCCTCCCCTTTTCTCCTCTTCCTTCCTCCCTTTCTCAAACCATGTATTAAATAACTTTTGTCTTGCCTTAATGATAATCTCATCCTTTAAAAATGGAAAAAGGGAAGGTTCTTTTCAGTACAAGATTATCACCAACAGAAAGAATTTAATCACTTGAATAGAAAGGATAAGAAACTTTCTGGGGAAGTAATTATTACTTCTCATTTCTTCTTAGAGTTTGAAATGGGAAAGTAGAGGAAAGTCAGACATGTCCACTACATTGGGGAGAGCAGTTTTCAAATGAGAATATAAGTAAGTAAAATTCTATGGCAGAACAAAACTCAGGAAGGGTAAGAAACTCTAAAAGTTAAATTGTAAAGACATAAAGGATGGAAATTCCAATGAGGAAAAAAATAGGAGTTGTCTGACAAGACTAATGTGTATGCATGGAGAACTATCCAACCAATTTAGATTCTTAAGAGATCTATGTAGAAGATGGAAGCAAGGTCAGGTTCACAGAAGATGAATACAAAACTGTGGCATTGTCTTGTCAGTATGATGTCAGGAATGCTAAACCTCAAAATGAGCAAAGGCTAGAGAGAAAAGGTAAAGACAAGAGAAAGTTAAGTTGGGAAAAAGAGGAGAATCAAAGAAGAGATAGGACCTTTGGTCAGGGTGGATGGGATTATGGTAACTGACAACAGAGACAAGGCTGAACCATTCTATTTTTATTTCTGTTGTCTTTAATGAGAAATGCACCATAAAAAAAAAAAAGAACAAGAGGACTAAGAGAGAGGTAATATACAAATGATCAATATTAAAACAGATAAAAAAGAGAACACAAATTCACTTGATGAATTTTAGTCACCAGACCCAGAAGAAATATAATTTTATGTATTGAATTAATTGGCAGATGTAACTACTAAGCAATTCTCAGTGATATTTAAAAGATTGAGGGGAAGGTAAAAAGTCACTGTATTTAAAAAAAAAAATCTGAGTCCTATATGCCAGGGTGCTTAGCTTATATCATGACAAAATTCCGTAACATATTCTGAAAGAGATGATAAGGGAACATTTAAAAAAGGGAACAGTATTCACAAAGATCCCACATGGCTTAAGAAAGAATAAATAGATTTTGTCATAATAACTTTACTTATTTTATGAAAGGGATACTACATGCTAGAGATTTAGTTTGCCTTGATTTTCTCAAAGCATTTAACAAGGCATTTCATGATATATTTTGTTCAAAAATAATAGAGGGATTAAGGATAAATCATATGACAATTAGATTCAGAATCCATTGAAGATTCAGACTCCAAGATGTTTTTTTTTGTCAACCTGGAAGGAGGTCTGCAATATAAGACCCCAGGGATTTATGCTATTGAACAATTTTTCCAATGAAGGAACAGTTCAAAGAATTAATAGTAAAGAAGGCTAATATCTAATCCCAGTGGGTTTCCAAGTACCTACTAACATACTGTCAAATATATATACAAACTGACCCATGGGTTTGCAATAAAATTCAACTCTAGCTTACTTCAACTCTGTGTCAAGGAAAATCCACAAGCAGAAGCATATTCTGGGTAGAGTAGCAGCCTGGCAGCATTTTTTGCTCTAAAGGAACTCATTTAAAAAAGTGAAGAAGAGAAAGAATTGAGGCAGAATATTTTAGTTTAGCATTCTAAGAAACCTGAGGGAAAGATCCCAGAATATACCTGGAGTCTGTTCTGTCTCTCCAGAAATCAATTGGGGCAGAGACTGAGGCCACAGAAATGTAGTTTTGCCACTAGTGGTAAGAGAAAGCTGAGTTGGCTTTGAAGTCCATCCCAGAAGGAAACTACCATCAACAGGGAAAAAAGCAAAAGGTGAACAAGAGAATGTAAAGGGGAAAGAATGAAATTACTAAAGATGTCAGGAAGAAAGCTCAATTAACTATGTTGAGCATAAGCAGATAAACCGATAGGGAAGATAGTTGTAACAGAAGGGAATAGGGTCTCCAAAACCGCTAATCAGAGAGGAGTATGGGCAGAAAAAAAAAAAAAAGGTGAGTTACTAATATGGTGAAAAGGGGGGATCAATTGACAGCTTACCATCTGAGTTCTATTAGTATCCATGGAATGTCAAGAATACATGAGGAAAGCTGCCACCATGTGAAGTGGATTCCCTAAAGAGGATTGACATGAGAACATTGTCAAGAACAGTTCAGGATGAAAGAACATCGCATTGGATGTGCATCACTGCATCATCAATCAAAATATTTAAGTATAGACATAGAATGTTTCTAGTGTTATTCAGTGCTAGCCAACCTCAGAAATTTATATCTTGAGTCCTAGAAAGGTGAATAAAGATGGTGAATAAAACAGACCACCATAGCCCAGCTTTATTTTACTTTTGGGCATGAGGAATAAGCTGATAGGTACACTAATGGGTTGAAAAATCTGTGCCCCATTATTGGTCATTCAAAATTCAATTCCTGCTTCCCTGCTAAAGAAATGAAGTCTATACTTATACTCCATTGTGGGATGATTCAGCAGCACTCTCTCTCTCTCTCTCTCTCTCTCTCTCTCTATATATATATATATATATGTATGTATATACAAAAAAATACAGTATGTGTTCCCTTGAAATACTGCTAGATTTCAATGAAAAATGAAGTAGGTTTTGTTGGTCTCTCCACAATCCTTGATCCAGAGTTAGTTGAACTCTGTCTGAAAAGTGGCTAAGGACTAGGGTAACCAAGATGTACTTGGTGGAGTTCACAGAGGGAAGAACATTCAGAATCTGGCTGTGACTGTTAGGTCTGCCTTCTCTGACATGCTTTTCTCACAGAACTCTCTAAGGTCTCAATAATTCACTATGGTCACTGTGTTCAGACAGTTTACTTGGAAAAAGTGAGTGCTGAGCCAAGTATTTTGGCAGGTCTTAAAATATTTCCCTCTGTGCAATAGAAATCATATCTCCATCATCTGCACCTGGGAGTGAAGCAAAGCATAAAAGGAGAGTGGAATGAGGAACAAATGAAGTGGCTGCTTATAATTCACCTTTGTCACAGTGTGAGCCTGGCTCTGTCCTTCTACCTCATGCAAGAGTCCTTCAGTAAATGAAGTTTCATTCATACAGATAAATCTATTTCAACTTAGATAAATACAGGATACATGCAAGTTTCAAGCTAGCAGCCATTTGTCTCCACTATTCCAATAGCTCGCCCTCCTAAAAGATTGCCTGCTGCTTCATCTAGTGCCTCATTGCCTGATTTATTTCTATGGCCACTTTGGGGGAGGATGGGGTGGGAGATGTGGGCATCACAAAATTCAAAACCTTAAGAAGACTTGGTCTTTTTTTTCTTGACACTAAATCTACTTATTTTTCCATAAGGGAAAAACCTAGATGTGCAAGAGTCACTGATGGACCTGGTGCCACTATTTATTAGCTTGGGACTTTTGTGGTAAAACAGATTATCTATCTTTAGGCAGCTTGATGGTCTTCTACCCCAAGGGGATCACAATCTTGATGCTGGACTTAATTCAGACATCTTACTGATCTAGCCCACTGTAGCTCAAAACTCTCAAACTCAAGGTTTCTACTAGCCTCAGCATTCCTGGAATTAGGGATTACAAGTGTACGTTACATACCAGAAGAAAATCTAGTCTTTATTGCTTGCTGGCAGATGTACTCATCGCAGGTACGCTTCATAGATACAATCTCAGGCAGGTTACCCAGGTTACACCAGTGGGAAGAAAGGCCATCATTTAATCATAGGTGCTAAAGACCTAAAATTTTATGTAACCTCCTCACTAGAATATAAGTTCCCTGAAAATAGAGAATGAGCTTGGTACAATGTCTGACAAAAACTAAATTTTGGATAAGTGCTTGGGACCTGATTAATTTTATTGGCATTAGAGATATCAACATGGGAATGCTGCTAATCACAACCCATCTATGAAATATGATCTTAGAAAGCTGCCTAAGTCTCAGAAAGGTCAAACAACTTGACCGGGATCACATAGCAGATTAATGTTGTTGAGGTCTGAATCCAAATCTCCCTTCCTTTATAATCAGCAATTTATCTCTCTGACATTCATTCTTCCTTCTAAATTGCACTACATCAAGCATAGAAGAACTTTGATCCAATGACTACAGAAAGTGAATGCACTCTCTAGTTTTCCTATACAAATTCATTTGACCTCCCCTTGAAGACTCCCTGTGAAATGGAAGTCATCACCTCATGTAATATCCCATTCCATTCTTGGATAGCCTTAATTATCAGGCAATTCTTCATTATATTGAGATGATGCAAGGCCAGCATTATTATTCCCATTTGATACATCAATGAATAATCAACCAGTAAACATTTAATAAATGTTTCTATGATGTCCCAAGCACTGCTGGAATCTAAGGATACACAAGAAAAGGACAAAATAGATCCTAGGCTCTTTTTTTAGGTTAGACATGTGCAGTTTTTCTAAATATATTTCTATATTCATCATGCTGCACAAGAAAAGTCAGATCAAAAAAAGGAAAAAATAGAAGAAAGAAAAAGCAACAAATAAACAATAACCACCAAAAAAAAGTGGAAAAAAAACTATGCTTTGATCCACATTAATTCTCTATAGTTCTCTCTTTCTATGCAGATGGTATTTTCTATCGTAAGTCTATAAGAAACATCTTGGATCTCCTCATGGTTGAAAATGGTCAGTTAAACATCACATAATCTTGTTGTTACTGTGTACAATGTTCTCTTGGTCCTCACTTACTTCACTCAGCATCAGTTCATTTCATTATATTTATATACCATAGTTTACTCAACCATTTCCCAACTGATGGGTATCCACCCAATTTCCAGTTCCTTATTACAAAATGGGCTGCTACAAACATTTTTACACATTTGGGTTCTTTTCCCTTATTTTAGGATTTCTTTGGGATAAAGATCCAGTAGACACACTGCTGGGATCAAGAATATATACAGTTTTATAGTCCTTTAACTCCAAAAGAGTTAGCATAGGAGTTGAACTTTGAAGGAAGCTGGGCAGCTAGGTGTGTTAGAGAGTACTGGACCTGGAATCAGGAAGACCTGAGTTCAAATCCTACTTGACACACTTATTGTATGACCCTGAACTCTCAATGTCTCTTTTATAGAGTTATTGTGAGACTATAAAGTACTTTGTATATCTCAAAGAACTATATAAAGGCTATTTATTTTTAGCATGGTATTCTCAGAGATGGACGTAAAAAGAGGGTGTCCCCCAGATATGGGATGAGAGAGGAAGTGGTTGGTGTGTGGGAAGGAACAGCCTACGCAAAGGCATGGAACTAAAAGAAGAGATATCAAGATTGTAGGATACCATGTAGGATAGCTGGACTGCACTCTAGAGTGCATGAAGGGGAGTAATATTTAATAATCCTTGAAAGGCAGATTGGGAAGTATCTTAACTGACCAGACCAGAGGTTTGTATTTGATCCTAGAGGCAATGATGAGCCTCTACAACTTTCTGAACAGGGGAGTGTGACACATGGTGATCATGTACCTAATTGTCAATTCTGGTATTTATTGACTGGAAGGGAGCTTCAATGCTAAAATAGATGCTCCCTTAAAGTTACTGGAAAAGGAAGGGTTTTGAAAGGATTAACATTAATACCCAAGTTCATTTATCCCAGCTGAAAGGATCATTCAACTGGATCAATGAATCATTGACAACAGAGCAAAGGCAAACTCAAAAAGACTATTAAAAATGTGATCATCACAATCAACTTTTTTTTTTACAAGCTCTCTTGGGGGGAATGTTGGCCTCATCTGAGAGAAGTATCTCTGAACCATTACAAAGAGATTTAATAATTCAAGTTTAAAGATGGCACTTCCCATTTTCTGAAATCCTAAAGAAAATGGAGGATTGTTCTGTAAGGAAGAAGACGGGAAAACACGCGTGTTGCTTTGTCATTGAATTTGGATAAGACCGAACATTGGTCTTGACTAATCAGCATGCTAGGGCAAAAAAATTTTTATTGATGATATACACTAGGGAGAATGAATGTCTTGATAATCCTGGGAAGAAAAGAAAGTAGCAAATACTGTAGAGAAAGCCTGTGAGAGAAAATGACAAATTTTAAAGTGCATGGAAAATAAAGAATAAGATACACACTCCAGACACTAACCCATCTTCTTGAAAAGATGAATAAGAGACTGCAATTACCAACTCTAGATTCAAATACACCAATTTGAGAGGTGAGGTATTGTCTAAAAAACTCTAAAGCAATAAGAATGATTTTGATTAGGGGTGTGATGGTGCGGAGGGGGGGTTGGAAGTAGGCACTGAATCATTAGCATTTCCAAACAGACATTTTCTTAGAGACAGGATATAATATTCTGTGATCAATTTTTCTTTCACCTACTAGCATGAAAGAATTGGTGTTTCAGGTCATTTATATTCCTGGCTCTTTTTTTCCATCTAAGCACATGACAAGAAAGAAGGTCTTTGGATGACATCTAAATTCTCCTCCTAGAACCAGCAAGTTGGCATTTCATTTTAAATGAATTCTGCTGACTACCAAAAAAAATGGTGGGGGGAGGGGGAGGGGAAAGGGGGCATACTTGATGCAGATGATAAATCAGCAGGAATGGACTGAACCTTCTGAAGGACCCAGCAGTGATACATTTCAAATGGTCAAAATCTCCATTCCCTGATTGCTGACAAAGTCAAAACATGATGGGCTAAAGGCTTCTCTTTCACCGAATCAGGTCATTCAAAATTTAATGATAGTCTATCTCAGAACAGATTGAATTTGGCCCTAGGGAGGTGATTCCCAAGACCTAGCCAGTTCCTCAATCTTCCTCAGGCCTCTTTACAAGCTGTCCCTACTCTTCTGTCCCTGGTCTCAGAGATACCTATAAGGATGGGGTCCCAAAATCTCGTGACATTCTGAGGATCACACTTGAGAAAAGGGAATTCAGGGTCAGGAAACTTTTACTGAAAGCTGTTCAGTAAAGTGTGAAACACACTATGGAATCAATAGGAGGTCTGAGTGCTAGTATTCACTTTATCCTAGGGGCTAGAGGCTGCTGGTAGAGTAATGATTAGAGTAGTAGGCTTGGATTCAGGAAGACTTGAATTCAAATGCAGCCTCAGATACTTAGAAGCTCAGTGAACCTAGCCAAGTCACTTAAATTCTGTTTGCCACATCGTCCTCAACTATAAAATAGAGTCATAAAAGCATCTCCTTCATAGGGTTAATGTGAAGATTAAATGAGATAATATTTACAGAGAGGTTAGCACAATGCCTGGCACATAGAAGGCACTATATAAATACTTTTTCCCCCTTCCTAATTACTGATTTAATCAGGAATTTGCTGTGTGACTTTGAGAAAATCACTTAGACATCTTTTAATCTGTTTTCTTACCTAAAAAATGTATCTCTGATGTTTCTTTCAGCTTTGACATTCTATGAATCTATAATGAAAAGGGGGAGGAAAATTTCAAACAATGAGGGAGGACAGTTTTGGAGTCAGAGGCCCTGAATTGCTATGAGGCACCCATCTTGGAGAAAATATGAAGTCAGAAAAACAAATATCATCTGCTTTCCAACTTGCCAATGACCAGTCTGTTATGAAACCATGGAAGTGCAGATCAATCACATTAGATGTTTCCAGCTCAGATTATGATAAACTTCCTTTGACCATTTTTTCCTCCTTTCTGCTTAAAATACCCTCTTTAAAAACCCTGGAAATCTATAGGAAAAAACTCACAGTATAAAGAATAGAAAACCCTAATTCTAAGCTTGGAATAACAAGTTGATGTTGTTCCGTTATTTTTTAGTCATTTCTAATGTTTTGTGATTCCCTGTGGTTTTTCTTGGCAAAGATACTGGAGTGGTTTGCCATTTCATCCTCCAGCTTGTTTTACAAATGAGGAAACTGAGTCAAATGGGGTAAGTGACAGAGACAGACAGACAGACAGACAGAAATGGGGGAAGAGAGAGAGAGAGAGAGAGAGAGAGAGAGAGAGAGAGAGAGAGAAGAAGAAGAGAAAGAGAGGGGGAGAAGGGAGAGAAGGAAAAGGAGAGGAGGGAGAGACAGAGACAAAGACAGGGACAGAGAATGGGGATGGGGGAGAGAAAGAGAGAGAGAGAGAGAGAGAGAGAGAGAGAGAGAGAGAGAGAGAGAGAAAGAGAAAGAGAGAGAGAGAGTAGGTGTGGAGTTGGGAAAGAACAGAAACTGAACTCCCTGGACACTAATTCAATCTCCCAAAGAGGCCAAATCCAGAGGTCCCAAGGTAATGGTTCTGGCCCTAGATTTGTCATACTTCATTGAGTCTCTACTTATTCAAAGGAAAACTACAGAAGTTCTTAACTTTTTTTTTTTTTAATGTAAAGGAATTCTTTGGGCAGTCTAGTTCCCGTTCTCAGAATAATAACAATGCAAAAAATAAAACATACAGGATTACAAAGATAACCCATTGTATGGAAATTGAATTATCAAAAAAAAAAAAAAAAAGGTCAGGAATTTTAGATTAAGAACCCTTTGTAGAACTTTCTTCTAAAGTAGTTTATAGATTTAAAGCTAGAAGAAACCATGGAGATCAAGTATTTTGAATAAATGGAAAAATGAATGAATGAAAAGTATTTATTAAATTCCTACTATATGCTAGATATAGGGAGGAGAATTCATTACATCTTCAACAAAATTAGAAAATAAACACCTGCTATCCAGCATGAGGAGAAGGAAGACAGAGGTTCAAAAAATCAAAACACCATAGGGTGCTTCAATTGAAAAAAAGGCAGGGAATCATTGCCCAAAAGAAATATCAAGCAACATGGGGATGAGCAAGGGAAAATGTTATGAGTATGCTGTTCAGAGAGGATTCTAGGAACCTCATAAGCACAGGCTAACACCAAACCCTCGGGGCAAACTAGCTTCAGGACCGATTGCTGTCTAGGGCATCTAAAATACAAACGAATCAGCACCAGCATGCTCCCTCCTACTGTCCTCATCTTGGTAACAGCATCCCTTCCTTTCTTCAGGCAAAGCTAGACTCTCTTCTCTGGATCCAAGAGGTCTCAGGGAGAGACTCCCAGTAGTTCTCCCATCTGCTTCTCAGCACCCACCCAACACGACTTTTATTTATGCATTCCCCCCCTCGGAACAAGACACAGTAGGAAGCTATAGCATGTTGGAAAGAAAAAAAATATCATCTGAAGAAAGAGAAATAAACAATTCCATTGTCCCCATCTATTAGCCCTGATTCTCAAAAGATACACAGAAGAGTGTAAGCATATCTGATATTTATTAAAGACTAGTTATGTCCAGCAGTGTGCCATGGGGAATACCAAGAAACTTAGATTCTGTCCTTTAAGAGTACAAAATATAATTAGTTATAAATGTGGGAAGGAATACAAATATAGGAATCTTATGATGTTTTATATATGACATTCCATGACCCATCTCCACATCATTGTAAGGCAGTTTTTAACATAATGTGTTCCTTAATTTCACCTCTTAAATATTTCTAGCTTTTTTAATGGCTTAACTCAGGTGTCTCTTCCTACATAGAAGTTTTCTTTAACTTCCAGTTGTTAGTATCCCATTTCCTATCCCCTACAAATCATATCATACTTATTTTCTATTTGCTTACTTGTGCACATGTGGTTTATCAAGAAAAAAATGTAAGCTTCTTAAGGGCTTTTTTTGATTCTCTAAATAGTACAGTCTCTTCAATGTCAAGTTCAGAGAACCTAATATATGTCTATGGGATTAAACTGAATTTTCAGATTCAATAGGTATCAATGTATTTGTCTAACTTTTATTCTTTCCTTGCCAGGTTAAAATTTAGATAAAGGTTACTCCTAGCATATAAACTGAATTGCTTACCCCAGGGGAGGCTTTATGTACAAACAATTTTCCATAGGTGAGAAGACATAATTTGAGGGTTCAAAAAATGTCCTTGACCTTTCTTGTTGACTTACCTGAAGTTTTTCCCCTTTATTTCTTGAAATTCTTCTTTTAAAATGTCAAGAAATTTATTGCCAAATTATTTAGAAGAGTTAATGCATTAACTATGTAATATTTTTCTCTGGTTAAATTGTCACTTAAATAGACCAGGATACTAAAGGAGTGTGACTCATGATGAGTGAGTTCTAAAGAAAATAGATGTTAAAGAAAACATTATTTAGTCAATATTTAGGTCAATTCCAAGAATATTTATTGAATACCTACTATGGGCAAGGCATTGTGCAAAGTGCTGGGGAAAGAAAGACAAAAATGAAACACATTCTGACTGAAGGAGCTGATGTGCTGTTGATGTTGGAAGGGGTATTTTGAAGGGGTATCAGTAAAAATGGAGGGAGAAAGTCCTAGCAACTGGGAATAAGGAAAGATCTCATAAAGGAAGTGCTAATTAAGATGAACCTTGAAACTAAAGATTTAAAGAGGCAGAGATGAGGGGAAAATTGCATTCCAAGTATAAGAGACCACTTGTAAGAATTCAGAGAAACAGAAAATGAAATGTCAAGTTAAGAAAATGGCAATAGTCCAATTTGGCTGAAACAGAAAGTGTGTAAAAGAAAAAAGATGATTCAAATTGGGCTACAAACTGAGTTGAAGTCAGTCTAGCAAGCCATAAATGCTATCCAAGCCAAGGAATTTCTAGAATATTTTTATCTTAGAAATAACTAGAAGACATTAATGATTTTTGACCACTAGCATGACTTGGTGATAGCTTAGCAAGATTATTCTGACAACTGTGTGGAGGATGTTTGGAGAGAGGTGACTCTAGAAACAAAGAGATCATCTGTAAGACTATTATTATAATCCAGTTGAGAGGCAACAAGACCTAGACTAGGGGAGAGTCTATGTCACTGGAAGTATGAGATAAGTGGAAGAAGAATTGGTTCAACTTAACAATTGATTACATGAGGGATAAAAGTGTATGAAGAAGAAGATTCAAGGATGAGTGAAGTTATTACTCTTCTACTAATATAACCAATACTATTACTTCTACTAACTCTAATAATAATATAAAAATTTAAATAATTCTTTAAGCTTAGCAAAATTTATATGAATGCTATTTTTCATCCTCATAATAATACTATGAGGTAGGTGCTATTATAATCTCCATTTTACAGATAAGCTAACTGAAGCTAATAAAGTTTAAATGACTTTCCCAGACTATACAGGTAGAAAGTTTCTAAGTAAGATTCTAACTGAGGTCTTCCTAAATCTAGTTCTCTAGTCACTATTTCACCTTGAATAGATGACAGTACACTTGACAGAAATAGGGAAATTTTAAAGAGCAAGGGACAGGTTCAAGGAAAAAGTTATTAAGTTCCATTTTGGATGTGTTGAATTTGAGATGCTTATGGAAGATAAAAGGACAAATCTCCAGCAGACACTTGGCAATGTGGGACTAAAGTTTAGGAAAAAAAATAAAAGATTAGGGCTGGATATATAAATTTGGAAGCCATCTGCACAGAAATGATAATGGGGCCCATGGGAGCTAATAAAATAACCAGGAGTATGTTGAGAAAAAGAAGAGAAGAAAGCCCAAGATATAGTCCTGGATGACACCCATACTTAGAGGACAGGTAACGGATGGTACTCTAGTGAGAGAGAGATAGAATAGTCAAATAGGAAAAAAAGTGTCAGAGAAACCAGGGGCAAAGAGCCCATCTAGGAATAGTGTCAAAAGCTTTAAAATAGAGGTTCTCTAAAAGGATAGACTTCAGGGGTAAAATTCTATATATTTTATTTTTTACAATTAAAAACATTATGCTGGGAAGGAGTCCATAGATTTCACCAGATGAACAAAGAAGTCATTGACAGCAACAACAAAAACACTAACAAGTTACAAATTCTTTCTTTAGCAACACAGTTAGCAAAATGAGAAGTGAGAAAAGATATTTTGATTTAGTAGTTGAGATTACCATTATCTTGTTTTCTTCAATTTTGGTTAGGAAGAGCTCCTTCAATTAGAGGAGAGGGGTCAGAAACTTGTTTGTAAAAAGTGAGCAGAAGGTGAATAAGAAGTGAAAATAGACTTGTGATAAAAAGTGCCATCTTCATCCAGAAAAAGAACTAGGGAGACTGAATGTGGATAAAAGCATAGCGTTTTCACTGTTTGTTATTGTGTTGCTGTTTTTCGCCTTGATTTTTTTTTCTTGTGTTTTTTGTTTTTCGTTTTCGTCTGATTTTTTTGTTAAGTAGAATGACAAATCTTTTTAGAAGAATTGCACATTTAACCTATATTGGATTACTTGCTGTCTTGGAGGAGGAAGGAGGGAGAAGATAGGGAGAAATTTTGTAACACAAAGCTTTCAAAGGTGAATATTGAAACTTATCTCTGCATGTATTTGAAAAAATAAAAGGCTATTATAAAAAGATAAAAATAAAGAGTAAGAGTAAGGGGGCGGGGCAGAGCCAAGATGGCAGAGAGGACAAACACACATACACACACACACACACACACACACACACACACACAAACACGCACACGCTTCTTTCTGAGCTCTGCTACTACCCTCACATGAATTATGAAATTCAGCCTCTGAAATAGTGCTGGACTGGCAGAATCCATGAATATTGGAAGTGCAGCAAATTACCAACAGAAGATAATTTCAAAGATAGCCAGAAAAGATCTGTTTTGATTGGGCACAAAAGCAAAGGAGGAGGCCAGGTGCAGGAAGGGAGACAGAACATGGAGGCCAGCTCACACTGAACAGATTGAGGATGGGGTATAGTTTCTGCAGGGCACATCAGGATCAGGAGTGAAACAAAATTGTCCACTATCACCATTACTATTCAATGTTGGATTAGAAATGCTAGCTTCGGCAATAAGAGTTGAAAAAGAGATTAAAGGAATTACAGTAAGTAATGAGGAAACCAAATTATCACTTTTTGCAGATGATATAATGGTATTCTTAGATCACCCCAGAGAATCAACTAAAAAGCTAGTAGAAATAATCTACAACTTCAACAAAGTTGCATCTAAATTATCATCATTTTTATACATCACTAACAAAATCCAACAGCAAGAGATACAGAGAGAAATTCCATTTAAAATAACTGTTGATAGTATAATATATTTGGGAATCTATCTGCCAAGGAAAAGTCAGGAACTATATGAGCAAAACTACAAAACATTTCCACACAAATAAAGTTAGATCTAAACAAATGGAAAAATATTAAGTGTTCTTGGATAGGTGTAGCAGATATAATAAAGATGACAATACTCCCTAATCTATTTATTTAATGCTATACCAATCAGACTCCCAAGAAACAATTTTACTGATCTAGGAAAAATAACAACAAAATTCATCTAGAAGAACAAAGGTCAAGAATTTCAATAGAACTAATGAAAAAAAAAATCAAATAAAGATAGCCTAGCTGTACCGGATTTAAAACTATAATATAAAACAGTGGTCACCAAAACCATTTGGTACTGGCTAAGAAATAGACTTAGTTGATCAATGGAACAGGTAAGGTTCATAGGACAAAATCGTCAATAACTATAGCAATCTAGTGTTTGACAAACCCAAAGATCCCACCTTTTGGAATAAGAATTCACTATTTGACAAAAACTGCTGGGAAAATTGGAAACTAGTATGGCAGAAACTAGGCATTGACCCACACTTAACACTATATACCAAGATAAGATAAAAATGGTTTCATGATTTAGACATAAAAAATGAGATTATAAATAAATTAGAAGAACATAAGATAGTTTATCTCACAGACCTGTGGAGGAGGAAGGAATTTGTGACCAAAGAAAAGCTAGAAATCATTATTGATCACAATATAGATAATTTTGATCATATTAAGTTAAAAAGTTTTTATACAAACAAAACTAATGCAGACAAGATTAGAAGGGAAGCAATAAACTGAGGAAATATTTTTATATTCAAAGGTTCTGATAAAGGCCTCATTTCCAAAATATATAGAGAATTGACTCAAATTTATAAGAAATCAAGCCATTCTTCAATTAATAAATGGTCAAAGGATATGAACAGACAATTTTCAGATAAAGAAATTGAAACTATTTCTAGTCATATGAAAAGGTACTCCAAATCACTATTGATTACAGAAATGCAAATTAAGGCAACTCTCCAGATACCACTACACACCTCTCAGATTGGCTAAGATGACAAGAAACAATAATGACCAATGTTGGAGGGGATGTGGGAAAATTGGATATATTGTTGGTAGAATTGTGAACGAATCCAGCCATTCTGGAGAGCAATTTGGAACTATGCTCAAAAAGTTATCAAACGGTGCATACCCTTTGATCCAGCAGTGTTATTACTGGACTTATATCCCATAGAGATCTTAAAGAAGGGAAGGGGACCCACATGTGCAAAAATGTTTGTGCCAGACCTTTTTATAGTGGCTAGAAACTGGAAATTGAATGGATGTCTATCAACTGGAGAATGGCTGAATAAATTGTGGTATATAAATGTTATGGAATATTATTGTTCTGTAAGAAATGACCAGCAGGATGATTTCAGAGAGACTTGGAGAGACCTACATGAAGTGATGCTAAGTGAAATGAGCAGAACCAGGAGATCATCATATACGACAACAATAAGATTATATGATGATCAACTCTGATAGATGTAGCTCTCTTCAACATTGATATGATTCAAACCAGTTCCAATTGTTCAGTAAAGAAGAGAATCAGCTATATCCAGAGAAAGAACTATGGGAAATGAGTATGGACCACACCAAAACATAGCATTTCCATTCTTTCTGTTATTGTTTGCTTGCATTTTTGTTTTCCTTCTCAGGTTTTTTCCTTTCTTTCTAGATCCAATTTTTCTTGTGCAGCAAGATAACTGTACAAATATGTGTAGATATTTTGAATTTAACATATACTTTAACATTTTTAACATGTATTGGACTACCTGCCATCTAGGGGAGGGGATGGGGAGAAGGAGGGGAAAAATTGGAACAGAAAGTATTGCAAGGGTCAATGTTGAAAAATTATCCATGCAAATGTTTTGTAAATAGCTATAATAATAAAAGAAAAAAAAGAAAAAAAAAGTAAGAATAAGTTCTTATTAAGAGTTTGTTAATTTAAAGGAGATATATAGGATGATGAGCAGCCAGATGACATAATGAATAGAGTATTAAGCCTCAAGTCAGGAAAACTAAATCTTCCTGAATTCAAATCTGGTCTCAGACACTCAGTAGCTGTATGACTCAAGGCAAGTCTTAATCCTATTTGCCTCAGTTTCCTCATACATTAAATGAGCTGGAGAAGAAAATGGCAAACTATTCCAGCAGTTTTGCTAAGAAAACCCCAAATGAGTTCAATAGAGGGTTGGATATGACCAAAATGATCAAAGAACAACATCACATAGGATGATATTTTCAGAAGTTGGACAATAAAGATAAATCAGATAAATGACTATTAAGGACAGAGAAAATGTGGGATGATGTGTTGGCAATAAAGAAAGAACCAGTGAAAAAGAAGTTTCTGAAGATGGTACAGAAGTGAAACTTGGGGCAAAGTAGAATTGGAGTACATGGGATCAAAAGCACAAGTGGAAGATTAGCCATCATGAGAAGAGCCACTTCTTCAGAAACAGTAAAAAGAAAGAAGAGGGAAAGACACAAGCAAATTTGGACCTATAGAATTAGAAAGATGAAAGACTGAATGATAAAAGGTCTCAGTGTTTTTAGTAAAATACGAGATGAGATTATTTGATGAAAAAAGGGAGAGACTTCACATGAGAGAGGGATCATAATAAAGTGAAACATAAAAGAATAAAATCAACCTAGTCTAAACTTCTCAGGACCCCAGCTTTTTCTTTAAATTTAAATTTCTTTAAAATGGGGATAATTGATACCATTCCTATCTCATAGGGTTATATATACAACAAGTCTTCTTTATTCCAAATTTTCTTGGTTTCTCTAATGAAATATCAGCTCCTCTAGGGGCAGGGACTGTGTTTTTGTTTTTGTATTAACAGTGTTTAGCACACATATGTGTGCTTAGCAGACACATAGTAGGTGCTGAATAAATGTTGGCTGATTAAGCCATAAGTTTATTGAAAGATTTTCACAGCAACATTCTCTACCTCACAGCAACAAGGAAAGATGAAGATAGCAAAAATAACAACTGTTGTTACATAATATTTAATGTCATCAAAGCACATTCCATGTTTTATCCCGTGAACTTTATAACCACCTTTAGAGAACAATTCTATAAATATTCATAACCACCTATTACAGATGATAAATCTGGTACTCCAAAAGGATGAATTATTTGTCTAGAAGCAGCTAGATCGAATAATAGATAGAGCACTGAATGTGGAGTCAGGAAGCCCAGAGTTCAAATCCAGCCTCAGATACTTAGTAGCTGTGAGACCCTGGAAATGTCACTTAACCTATATCCCTCTCAGTCATTGCAACTGTAAAATGGGCATGTAATAGCAACTACATCCTAGGTTTGCCATAAAGATCAATTGACATTATATGCACACCCACATATATATGTATAAATGCACATATACGTATACACACACATAGAGAGATAGAGACAGACAGAGACAGAGACAGAGGCAGAGAAAGACAGAGATAGAGACAGAGACAGAGAGAGAGAGAAAGAGAGAGACAGAGAGAGATGGATGAATGGATGGTTGGATCTTAACACAGTCCCTAGAACATTATTATTGTTGTTGCTCAGTTGTTCCAATCACATCTGACTCTTCATGATCACATTTGCAGTTTTTGTGACAAAGATACTAGAGTGATTTGCCATTTCCTTCTCCAGCTCATTTTTCAGATGAGGAAACTTAGGCAAACAGAGTCGAGTGACTTTCATAGGGTCTGAGGAAGTGTCTCAGGCTGATTTTGAACTCAGGAAAATGAATCTTCCTAAATTGAGGCCTCCCACTTTGTAAACTATGGTGCTATTTAGCTGCCCCAGCACATAGTAGATATTTATTAAATGCTTGTTCCTTTAGATAGTCACATTATTAATTAATGTCAGAGGTAGAATTTGAATCTGAGACTTTTTTAGAGATTAAAAAATTAACAATTATCTAGTTTAAACCCAATAATATACTAATGAGGAAATTGAAACTTAGGGAGATAAAATAAATTCCCTACAGTCAGAACAAGGACTAGATCTCAGGAATACTGTACCTCACAGACTGATGCTCTTGACATTTGGATCAAGCTCTGAATTTAAAATTAGGCAGGTGCTTAGAAGCTATATGACCCTGAACACTTAATCTCTCTCATCCTCAGTTTCCTTGTCTATAAAATGGGGATAATTCACATAACTCACAGGGTTGCTGTGAGATACTTAATATAAAGTGTTTTGTTTCTTTAAAGTGCAATAAAATGTCACCTATTGATAATATTATAAACAAGTGAATAGGAGAAGGTAGTTGATTACTTTCTGCAAGAACATTGACTGCAAGTTTCTTTTAAACAGCAAATTCTCTTAGTCTATTTAAAATAGTATTTGATTTCTTCAAATCTGATATATGCAATGGAACCTTTCAGGAACACAGCTAGTTCATGAAACAAGAAATGCCTATAATGTCGTCCTATCCAGAAGGAAATCACATCAGGGTGACATAGAGTGGCCTTGAAAAGACTGATCAATGCTCAGGGTTCCTCAAAATAATGAAAATCTTTCTCCCAGAACTGCTTTGCTTGAGCAACCCTTGCCAGTAAAGACAGGATCAGCCTTCGGTGTGTTAGCAGTGGAGGAAGATGGAGGGAGATTGCCACTTTAGGTCTTTCCTCCCTTTTCCCCCTTTGCCTCAGCTTCCCCAAAGTCTGTACCATCCCTGTCTGTCATCCTAGACAAGAGCTGCTTTGCATGCACTTGGGGAGAGCCTCTGTCTACACAGGTGAAAACACAGTCTGAGGTTTTATTGGCTCTCTTGCTTGAGCCTCTGCTCTGCAAGACAGTATGTTATGAGAAAAGGACATTTTTATGTGGCCTTCATCAGATTTCATCTTCACTTGCTCCACAAGGAGCCAGTTTTACACCCACACACATTTTGCAGATTCCCCCTGAAATGAATGAATATGTTGCCTTCTCTGAGTTGCTGTTGTTCACTGAGAAAACAATACAGAGGGTGTTTTCTCCTCCCAGGGGAAAGTTGCCATCGTTTCCCTTCAATCAGTATGAAATCATTATAGCTTGACTAGAAAAAAAATGAAACGACCCTCATCATATAAGATACACCATGACACTGAAAAATTAGGAGCCTCTGTGAGCCCTGCACAGCAAGATTTGTATGCCTGCCAGCCAAATCACAAACTTGCTTCGGCTCTCATTTGTCTCAGAAAATGGGATGTTTAATTGCTGCATATAATAAACATGAAACCGTCTAAGAGCAGTAATGTGGAACACACAACAGTGAGTTTCCATTGTAATGTCCAAGAAGGCAAAAGGATATATTCTTATCCACAAACTGCAAACCAACAAACTAAGATAAATTCTTTTAAAGGCCCTTCATCTTCTCTTTCCCCATGGGTTTTCTTTTTACTCTTATACCACTGCTTAGGATGCCGGTATCCCATAACAGTGCCCTCCTTTAAAAAAAAAATCGGAATGCAGGATCAAATCCAGCCTGGCTACACCTCTGGGGCTTGACTCATTCCCAGAGGGAAGGTGATTTTCAAACCTCAAACCCAGTTTATTTCATTTACCTGAAGCTTCCACTGGAATAAAGCCTTTTCTTTCCATGATCCTAAAATATATTATTTTTCTGATCTAAACATGTCAGGGATTTTATTGCATTTGCATTTCAAACCTGATAAATCATTTTCCGGGTGACATCTTTTCCTTCAAGGCAAGTTCAAATTGAATATTTTTCTTTCTTGTTATCTTTTTTTTTCCCTTTCCAGACCAACTTCAAACAAAAGGTTTTCCACTTCATACTCGGATTACAGATCACTCAATATCAAACCGGAGAGAAATGACAATCCATTGTTGCTAACTTTCCCTCCATTTTGTAGATGGATTAGGCTTCCTCTATGCACACAGATTCTGTGTTTATATAAATGATTTTCAATCCAAAACAGAGTTTCCTTACTGTTTATGCAATCTTCTTGTGTAGTTCTGCCAAGCTGAACAGGTCTTAGACTATATCTAAAAATTTCTCATCATACACAGGGCAGGATTGAGCATAGGCAAAATTGTGAAGTAGCCTTATTTTGTGAAGTCTTTCCTTAATGACCTATGTTCTGTACAGTTTTTTTAACTCTTACTTTATTTGTTCCTTTTTACCAATCTCTTCATTTTGGGCTTCTCCTTCAGAAGTAGTCTGGTCATTAAATTATTGTCCTTTCCCCAAAAGGGAAGAAAAGGACACATAAATTAGAATAACTGAGAAGTTTATAAATGTAATCACTGAGGATCAAAAAGCAATAGCAAGTATATGTTACATCTTTATGTAGCTCACTTAAAACTAATATATTCAAAAATTCGCATAATCTAACTTAAATTGGTATATTTGTAAATAATTCCTAATCACTTCATCCTTTTGGGTAGAAGGCAGAGTAAGACTCAAAGTGCTGGAACCACTCAGATCACACTCAAGCAATGAAAGAAGTTGAGAATCCTAGATACCTTTCACATGTACTAAGACATATTCTGGATCAGAAAAAAAATTAATTGGCTATGTCACAAACTGTCATATGGTTTTGCTGCAACTTTTATAATCACATCAAATGTTATACCACAAGAAAACTAAATAAAAAGGAAAAGAATTCAAATGTACAAATATATTTATAGCAGCTCTTTCTGTGGTAGCAAAGAATTGGAAATTAAGGGGGTGTACATCAATTAGGGAATGACTAAGCATGTTATGGTATACAGATATGATGAAATACTATTGTGCTATAAGAAATAATAAGAAATAAGGCACAGTTAAAAAAAAACCTGGTAAGACTTGTATGAACTGATGAAAAGTGAAATAACCAAATGCAGGAGACTTTTGTATACAGTGACAGCAATACTGTAAAAAATAAACAGCTATAAAAGACTTAGTCAATCTGACCAATAAAACAATCCACCAGAATGCCAAAAAAACTCATGATGAAAAATGAAATGAACCTTCAGATAGAAAATGTACTGACTCAGAAGGAAGATTGAAACATATTTTGTTTTCTTTTTTGTTTGTTTGTTTGTTTGTTTGTTTTGCTCCTCTCATTTCCCCAGAATATGGCTAATGCAGATCATGCCTTCATTAGTAGAATGGGTATCATATTTCTTACTATCTCAGTGAATGGGAAAGGAGGGGGAAAAGGTAGAGAATTTGTAACTAAACATAAAAATAAAATGTAATTAAAAATAATGTCATTAGATAACTAAAACTGGGTACAAGCTATGTTTTTCTCATTCTTAAATCCATTAATCTGGCACTAAAGAAAAGATTTATGTAATAGATTGCATTATCTTACTAGAAGTGGACAAAGGCAATAGTTTGATTTAATTTGCATTGGAAGTGTAGAAATCAACTATTTCCTTTTAGTTAGATTTAGCTATGATATAGGTAAGAGACTTCAAAAGACAGAGAAAGGAAAGTAAGCAGGGATCAAAAAAAAAAAAAAAACTAAGAAATTGATGAGGACAATTTATAAATCATAATTTCATAGAATTAGGAATAAAAGTTATCTGACAGGTCATTTAGTTCAATCTCCTCATTTTAAAGATGAAAAAAAAAAGCCTTAAAAAATTAAATAGTTTACCTACAGTCACATAATAAGTGTTCAAGATGGAATTTGAGGCCAAATCTTCCTGACTCCAAGTCCAGTGAACTACGGACTACACCAAATTGGCCAAAGGAAGGAAGGGCTGCAAAAAGAGTTGAAATTTATAAGTTCCCAGCAAGGGATAAACTGATAAGATGTGGGTGTCTGTATTAAACAAGGGAGAAGATACATAGGTAATATACCTCCTTCACTAAAAAGTATGTAGAGTGGGTAGGAGATAAGTACTAGTATAATCAAAATCAGCCCGAGGGAATGTTAAAAATAATTGGCAAAAAATCATCTAAACTTCATATTGTTGCATATTATACCTGAGATACCTACAAAGCAAATGAAAGGGATTTTGTTGTTATTGTTTTGATTTGTTTTTTTTTTTTTAATTTTTATTTCAGTGATAAATCTGAGTGCAAATGAACTGATGGGTCACAAAATGCTAAAGTCAGCATTGCCTCAATCATTGTTTGCCTTCAAATCCTGATCTTCTCAGGATTACCCTGGGGGGGCGGGGAGGGGAGGCTTTCAAATGAAGGTAATTTTTTTTTATCTGGTCCATGGTTCTCATTGATATTTTGTTTCAAGAGAAAATTTAATATTTAATTGCTTTATTTTTTATTGTACAAATGTACAATATAGAACAATATGTTCTGTTCTGGAAAAAAAAAAGTTATCTTGGAATTTAAGTGAAATACAAACTCAAATTGAATTATCAGTGTGTTGTGAAAACGAAGAAAGCTAATACAATCTTTAATTACTGTAAGTGGTATATCTCTTCCAGGAATAGAGAGATGATAAGTCCATTGTACTCTACTTCCATCAGACTTCATCTGGAAAACTGTAGTTCAGCTTCAGGTACCATAGTTTGTTTGAGTGTATGAAAGGAGGCAACCAAGATATGGATTTTGAGTCCATATGAGAACTGGGGGAAGAAATTGTCAAGTACATAAAGGACTATTGTATGAAATGAGGATTAAACATATTCTATTTGGTTTTAGATGGACAGAACTAAGAAGAATGGGTAGAAGTTACAAAGAGATAAGTTGAGGTGTCATATCAGAAAAAAAAAAAAAAAAAAAAAAAAAACACCTGGCAATTAGAACAGTTTAAGAATGGAATGGACTATCCAACAGCAAGAGAAATTCCATTTAAAATAACTGTCAAAGAAGCAGCTACACCCAAAGAAAGAACACTAGGAAATGAATGTAAACTGCTTGCAATTTTGTTCATCTTCCCAGGTTATTTATACCTTCTAAATCCAATTCTCCCTGAGCAACAAGAAAACTGTTCGGTTCTGCACACATATATTGTATCCAAGATCTAATGTAACCTATTTAACATGTACAGGCCTGCTTGCCATCTGGGGGAGAGGGTGGAGGGAAGGAGGGGAAACATCAGAACAGAAGTGAGTGCAAGGGATAATGTTGTAAAAAATTACCCTGGCATGGGTTCTGTCAATAAAAAGTTATTTAATAATTAAAAAAAGAAAAATTTTGGAAAAAAATTAAAATAAAAAAGACTTCATCTACAAAAAATAAAATAAAATAACTGTCAAAAGGATAAAATATTGGGGAATCTATCTGCCACCGGAGGGTCAGGAATTATATGAGCAAAACTACAAAGCACTTTTCACACAAATAAAGTCAGATCTAAGTAACTGGAAAAATATCAAGTGTTTGTGGGTAGGTTGAACAAATATAATAAAGATGACAATACTACCTAATCGATTTGTTTAATACCATACCAACAAACTCCTAAGAAACTATTTTACTGACCTAGAAAAAAATAACAAAAAAAAATCATTTAGAAGAACAAAAAGTCAAGAATTTTAAGGGAATTAATGAAAAGAAAATCAAATGAAGGCAACCTAGCTGTACCAGATCTAAAACGATATGATAAAGCAGTGGTCACCAAAACCATTTGGTCCTGGCTAAGAAACAGAGCAGTTGATCAATGGAATAGATTATATTCACAAAACAAAATAATCAATGACTATAACAATCTAGTATTTGAAAAACCCAAATACTCCATCTTTGGGGATAAGAATTCACTATGTGACAAAACCTTCTGGAAAAATTGGAAACTAGTATGCCAGAAACTAGCATTCACCCACTCTTAACACCATATAATATACCAAGATAAGGTCAAAATAGGCCCATGATCTAGACATAAAGAATGATATTATAAACAAATTAGAAGAACATAGGATAGGTTATCTCTCAGATCTGTGGAGGAGGAAGGAATTTGTGTCCAAAGAAGAACTAGAAATCATTATTGATCACAAAATAGATAATTTTGATTATATTAAGTTTAAAAGGTTTTATACAAACAAAAGTAATGCAGATGAGCTTAGAAAGGAAAACATTTTTATATTTAAAGGTTCTGATAAAGGCCTCATTTCTAAAATATGTAGAGAATTGACTCAACTTTATAAGAAATTGAGCCATTCTCCACCTGATAAATGGTCAAAAGATTTGAATAGACAATTTTCAGATAAAGAAATTGAAACTATTTCTAGTCATATGAAAAGGTGCTCCAAATCACTATCGATCAGAGAAATGCAAATTAAGACAACTTTGAGATACCATCACATACTTCTCAGATTGGATAAAATGACAGGAAATGATAATGACCAATGTTGGAGGAGTTGTAGGAAAACTGGGAGGGGATATGGTGTAACTGTGAATAGATCCAACCATTCTGGAGAGCAATTTGGAACTGTGATCAAAAAGTGTTTCTTCTGGGCTTATATCCCAGTGAGGTCTTAAAGGAAGGAAAGGGACCTGTATGTGCAACAATGTTTGTGACAGCCCTCTTTGTAGTGGCAAGAAATTGGAAAATGAATGGATGCCCATCAACTAGAGAATGGCTGGATAAATTGTGGCATATGAATGTTATGGAATATTATTATTCTGTAAGAAATGAGCACCAGAATGATTTCAGAGAGGCCTGGAGACACTTACATGAACTGATGCTAAGTGAAATAAGCAGAACCAGGAAATCACTATACGTGGCAACAACTAGATTATACAATGATCAATTCTGATGGACATGGCTCTCTTCAACAATGATATGATTCAACAAGTTCCACTTGTTCAGTGATGAAGAAAGCCATGTGGACCACAACATAGCATTCTTACTCTCTCTGTTGTTGCTTGCTTGCATTTTGTTTTCTTTCTCAGTTTTTTTTTCCCTTCTTGACCTGATTTTTCTTGTGCAGCAAGATAATTGTATACATATGTATTCATTTTAGCATATTTCACATATATTGGACTACCTGCCAGCTAGGGGAGGGTGTGGGAAAAAAGAGGGAAAAATTTGAAACAAAAAGTTTTGCAAAGGTCAATGTTGAAAAATTATCCATGAATATGTTTTGTAAATAAAAAAGCTTTAATAAAAAAAGAAGTTAAAAAAAAAAAGAATGGAATGGACTGTCTAAAGAAATATTGGGTTCTCCCTGTACATGGATGGGTATTTGCAGAAATTGTAAAAGCAATCATCCATTATTTTGTAGTGGAATTCTTTTTGAATAGGGTTTGACTAGATGGCTACTGAGGTCATGTTAAGGCAGAAAGAATTTTAGAAATTTTTCTGAAGAATTTGTGAAATAGTTTTTTTAAAAGGAAAAAATGAGAAATTTAGGAAGAAAGTAAAAAAAAAAGTCAAGTTTCTGTGAGATTTCTCCTGGAAGCTACTAGAAATAGTAATTCAAAACTTATTTAAACACCCAAGACTGTCATCCAGATGGCAAAACATACAATTAAAATAATTATCCTAAATCTGACTGATCTAGAATTATCATTTATTATTATTAATGTAGCACCTATTCAGACAGAAACAGCTCATTTTAAATCCCTTTCCCAGGAATATTTGGTTTGGTGTCAAAGATACCACTGGCTTCAAAAGCAGCAGTTACTATGATAAAATGGGCAAAATGTCATTGAATACTTACTTCCAGTGAAAGAATTAGAAATTAAGATTTTAAAATACATTAAATGCCTAGGTTTAGATCTGTAATTTCATCAATGTGGGAGAAACCCTATTTGAGAACTACCTGTACATGCATATTAACAACTCATCTGCAATACAGCCTTAAAAAAGTTTCCAGAGGCATTAAGTGCCTTTCCCGTAGCCCAGCAGCTAGCATCTATCAAAGGCAACAATTGAACCCTGGTCTTATAGAACTGAAGGCCATCTCTCTATCCTGTTACATTGCTTCTTCATTAAATATTTAAAAAGAAATTGCTACACATTAAATACTTAAAGTATAGGAAACAAACTCTATAAAGAATACATGAGTTCTCAGAAGCAAGAGCTAGAAACAATTACACAAGAATTATAATAATGATATGGAAAAAGAAAAAGAAAACTAAAGACTGCATTTTTAACCAACAAGTTTGGCTGCATGATTGTAATAGAGATGAGTTAAATCCAAATAGAAAGATTAGAGGTGGATGTGTTGCAGAGAGGGCATTAATCCATACACAAGGATCCCTGTGAGCCACATACTAACTTAGTTTATCTCTATTTTATTGTCATTTTTATTTATTTTGTCAAATATCTCTCTATTACATTAAAACCTGATTCCAGCCAACACACATACAGTGTTGTGAACAGCCACCTGGCACAGTGGATCAAGTAGAGAAAGGCAAACCTAGATATAAAAATTGAAATGAAGGTACAGACTTGATTGATAAAACCTGATTCAAGCTTAAGAATAGAAGGTAGCTAAGTGCTCATTATTCAAGATCTGTATATAAATCACTATTTCTTGTCTTTCTTTTTCTTTTTTTTTAAATTCAATTTTATTTATTTTTAGTTCTGAATTTTCTTCCTCACCACTTTCCCTTCAATACATATCAAGAAAACAAGAAAAACAAAACTTACAAATATGTAAAGGTGTAATGGGCTGAGGCTTGAGTTGATGCACTGCGGTCTCAAGCACGTGAGGCTAAATAGTAATTGGACTATACTCTATTAATATACATGATTGGATAAAGAATGGTCTCTGCCCACTCTCTGTGCAAGTCCTGATGTGTTGTATAGGAAATGACGATTTTGGTGGGTGGAGACAGAGAGACAGGAAGAGAAGGTGAAAGATATTAACCTTGGTTCCATACTCCTAGCTGCTGGTCATGTGGCTGCTGGTCTAGCTGGCTTCTTGACTCAGCTACACACATTGCTATTGCCCATTCTCTTCCACCTCCGATCTTTCTTCATTGAGAATAAAGACTGACGATTTTCCCCTAACCTGAATTCCTGACTCTGGATGATTTTTAAATACCCGGTCTTCACATAAAGGCAAGAAAACAAATTTCTTCATTAGCTACATCGAAAAAAAAAATTGCTCCAATTTGTACTCTGGAGGATAACATGAGTCATTTTGGCTAGTTTCATTATATTCATCAGAATGCCTAAATCTCTCCAACTTGTTTGTCTTTATAGTATAGTTACATTATATAAATTGTTCTCCTAATTCTGCTCATTTCATTTTGTATCATTTCATCCAGGCCTTACCACAGTTTTCTAAAACTTTTATCCTTGCTTATACTACAACTAATTCCTGTCTTGGTATGATAGCTTAGTGAAGTATATAAACTAGGTAACATCAGCCCTATAAATTGGGGCATTCATCAAGCATGTACCATGCTCACTAGAACAGTTCTAGCCATACTGTGAAAACTAAGTAAGAGTTTGACTCACTTTTAATCTTAACCAGGTCACTTGACTGAATATGAAATGAACCTGTTGTTTTGAATGTAAGAAAGAAAAAGTTAGGAAAAGGAAAAAGAACCAAAGTAGCAGACGAATAGAAAAAGAAAAGGGGAAAGATGTTAACCTTTGACAAATCCAAAATTCCAGAAAAGACAGGAATATAATCACAAGGTAATAATGAAGTATGAAAACTAATAGTAATCTAGTAATCCTCTTATGAAATAGAAGCCTGTTTCTCTCAGGACCAGCCTCATTAATGGAGGCACTATATCTATTAGTGTACAGAGACATAGTGAAACAACTTTTGGGATCATGACCTCCTGAAGGTATAGGGCTATTTATTTAGAGGTATAGGCTTTAAATTAGGAGAACAAGGGATAATCTACCTCTCAGATCTGTGGAGAAAGAAGGAATTTTTGGCCAAAAAAGAACCAGAGAACATTGTGTAATGTAAAATGTATAGTTTTTATTATATTGAATTTAAAAGAGTTTGTACAAACAAAACCAATAAAGCCAAGAATAGAAAGGAAGCAGAAAACTGGGGGAAATTTTTTACATCCAAGGGTTCTGATAAAGGCCTCATTTCTAAAATACATAAAGAATTGGCTCAAATTTATAAGACTATAAGCCATTCGCCAATTGCTAAATGATCAAAGGATATGAACAGAAAATTTTTAGATGAAGAAATTAAAACCATTTCTGGTCACATAAAAATTCTCTAAATCACTATTGATTAGAGAAATGTAAATTAAGGCAACTGAAATACCACTTCATACCACTCAAATTGACTAAAATGAGAGAAAAAGATAATGATAAATATTGGAGGGGATGTGGGGAAACTGGGACACTAATACATTGTTGGTTGAGTTGTGAACTGATCCAACCATTCAGGAAAGGAATTTGCAACTGTGCCCAAAGGGCTATCAAAATGTTTATGCTCTTTGATCCAGCAGTGTCTCTACTGGGTCTGTATCTCCCCAAAAGGAAAAAAGATTCCCATGTGCAAAAAGTTCGTAGCAGCCCTTTTTGTAGTGGCAGGGAACTGGAAACTGAGTGAATACCCCTCAGTTGGGTAATGACTGAATAAATTATGGTATATGAATGTAATGGAATATTATTACTCTATAAGCAAAAATCAGCAGAATGAGTTCAAAAATGTCTGGAGAGAATTACATGAAGTGATGCTAAGTGAAGTAAGTAAAACCAAGAGAACATTGTACATAGCAAGTACACAGCAACAAGAAGATTATGTGATGATTAATTCTGATGGATGGGGCACTTTTCAACAATGGGATGATTGAGCCCAATTCCAATACTTGTAGTCCAAGAAGAGGACTACGGCTACTGAATGTGGATCACAACATAGTTTGTTTTTTTTTTTTTTCACTTTTTTGTTATTGTTTGTTTGCTTTTTGTTTTCTTTTCTATTTTTTTTCTTTTTGATCTGATTTTTCTTGTGCAGTATGATAAATGTGAATATATATATATATATATATATGTATATATGTATATATATAAGAATTGCACATGTTTATCCTATATTGGATTACTTGCTGTCTGGGGGTGATAAAGGAAAAGAAAGGAGAAAAATTTGGAACACAAGGTTTTGTAAGGGTGAATGTTGAAACTACCTTTACACGTATTTTGAAAATAAAAAACTAACAAAAAAATGATACGCAGGCTGATTTTAAAAAAGCCTGAACTTACATGAACTGATGCTAAGTGAAGTGACCAGAACAAAGGGAACATTATACATAATAATAACAAGATTATGTGATGATAAACTCTAATGGAAAAAATTCTTTTCAACAATGAGGTGATTCAGGACAACTCCAATAGACTTGTGATGGAGAGAGACATCTACATCCAGAGAGAGGACTATGGGAACTGAATGTGGATAACAACATAGCATTTTCATCTTTTATTTGTTGTTTGCTTGTTTTATTTTTCCTTTCTCATTTTTTCCCTTTTGATCTGATTCTTCTTGTGCAGCATGATAAATGTGGAAATATATATATAGAAGAACCTATTTTTAACTTATATTGGATTGCTTGCTTTCTGGAGAAGAAGGGAGAGGGGAGAGAGGAATACAAGGTTTTGCAAAGGTGAATGCTGAAAACTATTTTTGTGTGTATTTGGAAAAATAAAAATGCTATTTAAAAAAAAGAGAGAAAAATACAGGCTTTGTGAGCTCAGTTAAATGCCTTCCTAGCAAAGATGTCATATTCAAGAGGAGCTTGATTAAAATTCTAATATGAAATAAAAAGCCTCCATGTCCTGAAATACTAGCAACTGTGAGTTGTCTTCATTACAGGTAATCTCTCTGTTTGTGCTTCAGAACCCCAGAACTCTGTCTGTGCATAGTTTTCTCAGGATACTGCTTGTGTTTATGAGTAATTATATCCCAGGCTTATGCAGGGAGTGTTGTACTACTATTATATCATTACAATATACACCTTTTTTCTGAGTTAGTCATGTTTACTGACTGATTGTTGGTGAAATGCATACCAATGAGATGTTATGAACTGCTATAGTAATAGCAGTGCAGTCCCACAGTAATATGCCTAGACCAGAGGTGGTATATGCCCTTCAGTGACCCATAAATTTAAGTTGGGAAAGTAGCATGGAGAGTTTTATAGAAAGGGAAGGAAAAGGGAAAGACTATGGAAGTTGTCCTATGTCCTATTTTTTTGCAAGCTGAATGATCAAATTTCAAAAAGATTTAGAGATTAAGATATATATTCACAGTACCATAAGTAAAGCAGTTAAGTACTTGCAAGGGCTGTTTTAGTTGAAGATTGAAATGAGTGCTCTGATCAAAAGGAAAAAAAAATATATCATATCAATAAAGAGAAAAGTAAGCACATCTATAAAATTAAAACTTGGAGATTCTACCTTTCTTGTTTCTTACTATGACTGATTCCAGGCAGTAAGTTACATATTTGGGGGGGTTTTATTGCTTAGTTCAGCACTTTATTATTTGTCTTCTGTTCTCATTAAATCTGTCTATTGAAGAGAATGAAACTATTCAGTCATCAGTTATGGTTAAAAGAAAGCACATTACTAATTATAGATGACTTTCCAAAGGTTAGTGAAGCAAAGAAAAAGGTGAGATAAAGTAAAAAAATGGTTTCCATTTCTTTTCCCCATAATAGTCATATTATGAAAGAAAACAGGCAAAAAAAAAAAACTCAATAAAGAAATTTAAAAAAAAAAAGAATGCTTCCATCTGTATTCAGACATCATCCTTTCTTTCTCTAGTGATGAATGGCATTTTTTGTTATAAGTTCTTCAGTGGTCTTGGATCATTGTGTTGCTGAACAGAATTATGTCATTCACAGCTGATCATCTTACAATATTCCTTTTATTTTATGCACAGTATCTTTCACTTTGCATTAGTGCATAGGTGTCTTTTCAGTTTTTCCAGGTAGAACATCCTACTGCTCATTATAGCACAAAAGTATTTCATCATAGTCACATACCACAATTGATGGGTTTCTCATCAATTTTTTTATTTTTTTTACCACCAGAAAAAAGCTGATATAAATATTTTTGTACAAATAGGTCTTTTTAAATATATATATATATATATATATATATATATATATATATATATATATATATTGGAAAGCAATGCAGACATGATAGTGAAGTTGTTATGTCAAATGATTTATCAGTTTCTACAATAAAGGATGGAAGGGTTTTGAATATGATGTTCTGGAGAGCAAAAGAGCTAGGATCACAATAAAAAATCACTCAGAAAAACTGAGTATAATCCTTTAGGAGAAAAAATGAATATTCAATGAAATAAAGGATTTTTAAGCATTTATAGTGAAAAGAGCAAAGCTGAATAAAAATTTGACTTTCAAATACAGGACTCAGGAGAAGCATAAGAGGCTAATCAGGAAGGGAATTCAAAAGGGATTTAATATAGCTGTTTAAATTCCAATGTGAGGGGCAGCAAGGTGGCACAGTGGATAGAGCACCAGTCCTAAAGTCAGGAGGACCTGAGTTCAAATCTGGTGTCAGACACTTAACACTTCCTAGTTGTGTGACCCTGAGCAAGTCACTTAACCCCTATTACCTTAGAAAAAAAGTTTAGGAAAAAAAAGTTTTGAATATATAATTCAAAAGAATTTGAATTTAAATAGAAAGAATATAGATAGATAGACAGACAGAACATCTGTGAGTTAAATAGAAAGCAGTAACATCTAAAATAATTAAAAGATGAAAAAGAAATGTACTGGGAGAAAGGGAAAGAGAGAAGAAGTAGAATGGCATAAATTATCAGCTACAAGAAATAAGAAAAAGCTTTTACAGTGCAGGGGAAAAGGGGAAAGAAAGGAGGAGTGAGTAAACTTTATTGTTATCAAATTTGGCTCACAGAGGAAATAACATACATCCTCAGTATGAGTATAGAAATCTATCTTATCTTGCAGGAAAATAGGTGAGGAAAGGAGATAGGAAAAAGGGGGAGAGTGGTAGAAAAGAGAGCATATTGGGGGAGGTATTGGTCAAAAGCAAAATACTTTGAGGAGGGACAGGGTGAAAGGAGAGATAGAATAGAATATAGGAGGGGATATTAGGAATATTTGGGAATATTAATCATGAAAAGAATTTTGAAGCCAATTTCTTTGATGAAGTTCTCATTTCTCAAAATCTACAAGGAATTGAGTCAACTTTATAAAAAAAAAATGAGCCATCCTCCAATAGATAAATGATTAAAAGAAAAATTATTTTAAAAATAAAATAGATAAGATATAAACTATGCCCAAAGGGTAATACCACTATTAAACATACATCCCAAAAGAGATTCTAAAAAAGGAAAAGGACCTATGTAACAAAAATATTTATAGCAGTTCTTTTTTCAGAGCAAAAAAATTGGAAATTGAATTGTGAAATGGCTAAATAAATTTTAGAATGAGATTGAGTTTTTTTAGTTGTTTTATTTTTTATTTTGACATATATCATATATATTATTTTTAAATACACATTTCTTTTTTAAAATAATAGATTTTTATTTTCAAAATATATGCAAAGATAGTTTTCAAAATTCACCCTTACAAAACCTTGTGTTCCAAATTTTTTCTCCCTCCCTTTCCCCACCTCCTCCCCTAGACAGCAAATAAGTAATACAATATAGGTTAGACATGTTCAATTCTTCTATAAATATTTCCATATTTATCATGCTTCACAAGAAAAATAAGATCAAAAAGGGAAAAATGAGAAAGAAAACAAAAAGCAAGCAAATAACAAAAAATGTGAAAATACTATGTTGTGATCCACATTAAGTCCCCATAGTCCTCTCTCTGGATGTAGATGGCTCTCTTCATCACAACTCTATGGAAATTGGTCTGAATTGCCTCATTGTTGAAAAGAGCCACATCCATCAGAATAGATCATTGCATAATCTTGTTGCTGTGTATAGTGTTCTCTTGGTTCTACTCACTTCACTTGGCATCACTTCATATAAGTCTCTCCAGGTCTTTCTGAAATCATTCTGCTGATTATTTCTTATAGAATAATAATATCCCATAACTTTTATATGTCATAACCTATTCAGTCATTCCCTAAATAATGAGTATCCACTCAGTTTCTAGTTCTTTGCCACTACAAAAAAAGCTATTGCAAACATTTTTGTGTTTGTGGGTCCTGTTCCCTTTATCAGGATCTCTTTGGGATACAGACCCAGTAGAAACACTGCTGGATCAAAGAGGTTTGATAGCCTATTGGGCATAGTTCCAAATTGCTCTCCAGAATGGCTGGATTCATTCACAATTCTACCAACAATTTTCCCACATCCCCTCCAACATTGGTAATTATTGTTTCTTGTCATCTTAGCCAATCTGAGAGGTGTGTAGTGATAATTCAAAGTTGTCTTAATTTGAATTTCTCTGATAAATAGTGATATAGAGAATTTTTTCATAGGACTAGAAATAGTTTCAATTTCTTCATCTGGAAATTATATGCTGATATTCTTTGACCATTTAGCAATTGGAGAATGACTTGTAATACACATTTTTTTATGTATCATGTTGGGAGAGAAAAATCAGAACAAAAGGGAAAAACAAGAAGAAGAAAAAATAAAAAAACAGGAAAAAAAATAAACATAGCTTGTGTTTGTTGACATTCAATCTCCATAATTCTCTTTCTAGGTGCAGATGATGTTTTCTATTCAAAGTTTATTGGGATTGCCTTGGATCACTGAAGCCCTGAGAAGACCCAAATCTTTCACAGTTGATCATCTCACAATCTTGCTGTCACTGTGTACAGTGTATTTCTGGTTTTGCTTGTTTTGCTCAGCATTAGTTCATGTAAATCTTTCCAAGACTTTCTTGCTCATTATTTTTTATAGAACAATAATATTCCATTATTATTATATACCATAACTTATTCAGCCATTTTCCAACTGATGGGTATCCACTCACTTTCCAATTCTTTGCCACCACAAAAAGACCCAATATAAACATTTTTGCACATATGGAACCTTTTCTTTCCTTTATGATTTCCTTGGGATACAGACTCAGTAGTGGCACTGGTGGGTCAAAGAATATGCACAATTTGATAGGTTCTTTGGGAATAGTTCCAAATTTCTTTCCAGAATTGTTGGATCATTTCACATCATTTCACAACTTTACCAACAATACATTAATGTCCCAGTTTTCCCACATCCCCTTCAACATTTATCATTATCTTTTTCTATCATTTTAGTCAATCTAAGTGGTATGAAGTGGTACCTCAGAGTTGTTTTAACTTGCATTTCCTTTAATCAATAGTGAGTTAGGGCTTTTTTTCATATGACTATAGATGGCTTTAATTTCATCATCTGAAAATTGTCTGTTCATATCCTTTGACCATTTATCAACTAGGGAATGTCTATATTCTGATAAATTTGACACACTTCTTTATAAATTTCAGAAGTGAGACCTTTATCAGAAGCACTGACTATAAAAATTTTTCCCAGCATTGTACTATTGTGCTATAAGAATGATAAGTAGAATGCTCTCAAAAAAACCTCAGAAGTCCTCCATGAGCTCATGCAAAATAAAATGTGCTGCGTACAAAGCAATAACAATATTGTGGGATAATCAGCTGTGAATGATTTTGCTATTTCCAAAAATACAACGATCCAAGACTACTCTGAAGGACTTATGATGAAAAATGCTATCCATATCCAAAGAAAGAACTGATTGCATCTGAGTACAAATTGAAGTATACTTTTTTTTAACTTTATTTTTCTTGAGATTTATTTTGGAGGGGTGGTATGGAAAGAGAATTTAAGGTTTATTTTGCAACATGACTTTTCTTGTATCATTTTCCATAATTTCTCATGTGCCTGCTCAATAGGGGGAGGAGAGTGGGGAAGGAAGAAGGGAGAAAATCTGGAACTTGAAGTTTTAAAAACAAATATAAAAAAATGTTTTATATGTAACTGGAAAAATAGAATGCTTAATTTTAAAATGATCTTTCCTAGATATATTTTCTAGGCCAGTTGTTTTTTTTTTTCCAATGAGATATTTCACATTGTCTTCTACTTTTTAGTTTTTTTGGTTTTGCTTTATTATTTCTTAATTTCTCATAAATTCATTAGCTTTCATTTGTTCAATTCTAATTTTTAAGGAAATATTTTCTTTACTAAATTTTAGTATCTCCTTTTCCATTTGTCTAATTCTACATTTAGAGGAGTGAATTTTCTTTTCCATTTGACCAATTCTTCTGTTCCAGACAGTACTCTTTTCATTGGCTTTTGGTACTTCCTTACTCATTTATCCAAGTCTGTTTTTAAAGTGTTATTTTTTCCAGTATTGGTGAGTGTGTGTGTGTGTGGGGGGGGGGGGGTCTACTTTCCCAAATTGTTGGTTTGTTTTTCATGATTTTCTTGCATCTCTCTCATTTCTCTTCCTATTTTTTCCCTCTACCTCTTATTTTGATTTTCAAAATCCTTTTTGAGTTCTTTCATGCCTTGAGACCAATTCATATCTTTCTTATAGGATTTGGATTTAGTAGCTGTGAGTTTGTTATCATCTTCTCTGTGTGTGTGTTTTGATCTTCCTTGTCACCATAGTAACTTTCTATGGTCAGAATCTTTTTTCTGTTGTTTGCTCTTTCCCCCAGACTTTTAACTTGACTTCTTCTACCTCTTTTTAAAGTATGCCTCTGCTTCCAGGATAGAAGATCTACTGCTCCTAACTTCAGGGGCTTTATGCAGTTGTTTTCAAAAAAACCTTTTAATTTAATATACTCAAAGTTGTCCATTTTGCCTTTCATAATATTCTCTAGTTCTTCTTTGGTCATAAAGTTCTCCCTTCTCCAAAAATCTGAAAGATAAATTATCCCTTGTTCTCCTAAATCATTTTTATAGTATCATTTTTTATGTCCAAATCATATATACATTTTGACTTTATTTTGGTATGGGATGTGAGATGTAGGTCTATGCTGAGTTTCTGATATATTATTTTCCCATGTTCCCAGCAATTTCTGTCAAATAATTACTTCTTATTCCAGAAGCTGGAGTTTGGGAATTTATCAAATACTAGATTGCCATAGACTTGATTATTGTTATCATGTGTATCTAATCTATCACACTGATTTACCACTCTACTTTTTAGCAGTACCAAATGGTTTTGATTACTGTGCTTTATAATATAGATTTAGATTTGGTACTGCTATATTCAGCTGTTTTCAGAGATATTTCTAAGGACCTGTAAGTTTTCAGTTTTTCCATGATTGTGTGATCTAAGAAGAGGTTTGCTTGCTGTTCTCTTGGCTTGTGCTCTGCTCTGTGAATGATCACAAGTACTCTTTTCTACCCTTGAACTGTGACAAGAGTTCCTGTTCCACTGTGGCTGCAAGCTCTGCTAGAGCTCCTTCTTGCCCTGGGACTGCCCATCCAGCACTGTGACCCGGGAACTGAACATCAGCAAGGCAAAAGAAATCTGCCTAAATGCTAGCAAAAAGACCACTGTAGTCTCCTGTCTGACAACTTACTATCTGTGGGTTGAAAGCTGCAGAACCTGCAGATGCTGATGATGATTAGTGACTTCCCAGGACTATTCATGCTTTTCTGGGAATGGACTGTGCTCCACTGGAACCCAAGTAAACAAAGCTTCCCTGCCTACCTTCTAAGATGTCTTTGGCATTTGTAGCCTGAGACATTTGGAAACCACCCTTGTTGCCACTAGCTAAATTGCTCTAAGGCCTACTCCTGGTTTGCTAGGGCTAGGGGTCTACTCTCACCCTGATATGACAGATCTTTTCTGCTGATCTTCCAAGTTATCTTGGGCTGGAAAATTGTTTCAATCTATCTTCTTCTGTGTTCAGATGCTCTAAAATTTGTTTAGAATCATTATTTAAAAGTATTTGGCATCCCATACTGAAATATGGTCAAAATGGGTACATGATTTGGGCATAAAGGTCGCTACCATAAGCAAATTAGGAGAGCAAGTTATAATTTACCTGTCAGATCTTTGAAGAAGGGAGGAATTTATGACCAAAGAAATATTATAGAATATTATGAAATGCAAAATAGACGATTTCATTAAATTATTTTTTTTGCATAAACAAAACAAACACAAACAATATTAAAAAGGAAGAACAAAGCTGAGGAAAAAATTTTTACAGCCAGTATTTCTGATAAAAGTCTAATTTCTAAAATATATAAAGAACTGTGTCAAATTTATAAGAATACAGGCATTCCTCAGTTCATAAGTGATCAAAGGATATGGTCAAAGGAAATTTTCAGATGATGAAATTAAAGCCATCTATGGTCATATGAAAAAATGCTCTAAATCACTATTCATTAGAGAAATGAAAATTAAAACAACTCTGAGATACCACTTCACACCTCTCAGAATGGCTAGGATGACAGGAAAAGATATTGATAAATATTGGAAGGGATTGGGAAAACTGGGATACTAATGCATTGTTGATAAAGTTGTGAAATGATGTAAAACGATCCAACCATTCTGGGGAGCAATTTGGAACTATACCCAAGGGCTATCAAACTATGCATATTCTTTGATCTAGCAGTGATACTAAGTTGGTATGCAAAGAAAATCAAAAAGAAGGGAAAAGGACCCACATGTACAAAAATGTTTGTAGCAGCTCTTTTTGTGGTAAAGAATTGGAAAGTGAGTAGATGCCCATCAATTGGGGAATGGCTGAATAAGTTTGGTATATGAATATAATGGAATATTATTGTTCCTTTTAAAAAAAAAAAAGATGAACAAGTTGATTTTAGAAAGGCCTGGAAATATTTACATGAACTGATTGATGCTGAGTGAAACAAGCAGAACCAAAAATACATTATACACAGTAATAGCAAGATTGTACAATGATCAACTATGAAAGACTTGATTCTTTTCAGTGCAATCCCAAGGCAATTCCAATAAACTTTATTTGTTTATTTTGCTGAGGCAATTGAGGTTAAGTGACTTGCCCAGGGTCATACAGCTAGGAAGTGTTAAGTGTCTGAGATCAGATTTGAACTCAGATCCTCCTGACTTCAGGGCTGCCCAATAAACTTTGAATAGAAAACACCATCTGCATCCAGAAATCTATGGAGATTGAATGTAAATCAACACATACTATGTTCACTTCTTTTTTCTGTTTTTTTTTTCTTTCATGGATTTTCTCTCCCAACATGATTCATAAAGAAATGTGCATTTTAAAACTATATGTATATATATATATATATATATATATATGTATGTATGTATAATCAGAAAAAAAACAATTAAATATAAAAGTATTTGATGAGGTTTGGGAGAGAGACTGGGAGGACTTTTTCTGTGTTCAGATGCTCTAAAATTTGTTTAGAGCCATTATTTAAAGGTGTTTGGGGGGAATTTGGGAAAGAGGTTGGGAGAATCCTTTTCTTTACTCTGGCATCTTGGCTCTGCCTCACCCTTCCCATTTCCATTTCTAAAATAATCTGTTTTATTATTTCTTCATCTCTCATAGCCTCACTGGCTTCCCCTTGCACAATTCTAATTTTCAAAGTATTATTTTTATCTTTGGGACTACATACCTCCTTTTCTAGTTGGTTAACTTTTTTTTTCACAATCTTCTTGTTTTTCTTGGATGGTTTTTATTTTTAATTTTAGTTTTTCCTCAATGTCTCTCATTTGATTTTAAATTCTTTTTTGAATTCTTCTATAAATTCTCTCTGGGCAGGGACCCATTTCACATTACTCTTTGGGGTAGAACCTGTACTTAAAAAGGAATTTCTATTCTAGAGGAACAGGAATCCTCTATAATAAATGTAAACCATTCTTATTTAATGACTTTTGGGAAGGCATTTGAGATTATGTGACTTGTCCAGGGTCACACAGCTAGGAAGTATCAGAGGCCAGATTTGAACTCAGGTGCTCCAGACTTCAGGGGTGTGCTTTATCCATTTGTGCCACCTAGCTCATCCTTGATGACTTTTAATGAAGGTGAACCTGCTACCTCCTAAAGCAACCCATTCCCCATTTGGGAGAAGTTTTTCATTATATTACCTCTAAATTTGACTTTCAGACTTATGCTCATTGTGCCTGGGAACATTATGGTTTGTTTTTTTTTAAATTAAACATAAAAAAAAATTCCCCTTCTACATGACAGATTTTCAAATATTTTAATACATTTACTCTGTTTCTGCTTTCATTTATAAGGTCTTATATTCTGAATTATGTTAAACAACATCAATCAATTTTTATTAAAATTCTATTTGCCAGGCACTCTACTAGGAGATAGGAGTACAAGTATAAAGAATGAAACAATCCCAGATCACAAGCATTTACTTTCTAATGTGGGAGACAACAAATACATGTAGAAATATATATATATAACATAAATATAAAGTGAGCAAATACGAAATTATTAAGATACAAGGTTGTTTAAGAAGTAGAGCACTAACAACTAGTGAAATTTTTTTTAAAAGACTTAATGAAGAAGTCACTTGAACTAGGTATTAAAAAAAAAGAGAGAGAGAGTGAATCGAAGAATGCAGAAGTAATACATTCCAAGAGGTAAAGGGTATGTGGATATGTAGAATAACCAACAAAGAACACAAAAGAGGCAATCTGGCTGGTTTGGAAAGCAAGAGAAGGAAACAATATGCAATGAGGCTAGAAAGATAGACTGGGGCTGAGTTGAAAGACTTTAAAAACTAAAGGGAGGAGTTTAAATCTTATCCTAGAGGCAACAGGGAGCCACTAGAGTTAATTGAGTAAAGGAGTCCTGTGGTCATATCTGTGCTTAAAGAAAATTACTTTGGCAGCAGTAATTTCTGGACTAGATTAAAATGGTGAAAAACTTAAAGCTTGGTTTCTCCAGTCTTCTCACATCATAATAACTCTCTTTGTCCTCTAGCTTGTCAATATCTTTTCTAAAATGTCATACCTCTTTTCCTCATGCTCATAAAACTGGCAAAGATGGCAAAAAAGGAAAATAAAAAATGTTGGAAGGGCTACGGAAAAATAAACCTATCAATCAATAAACATTTCTCACTTGCTTCCTATATGCCAGGTCCTGTGCTAAGTGCTAGGGATATATAAAGTCCCTGCCTTCAACGAGTTTACAATTTAGTGAAGGAGACAACCTGCAAATATATATGTAACTATGTATAGCATAAATAGGAAATAATTCACAGAATGGAGGTACAGGAATTGAATTTTAGTTGGCACTTGAAAGAAATCAGAAAAGCCAGTAGGTAGAAGAGGGAGAGTGTTCCAGATGTGGAAAACTAGCAGAGAAAATATCCAGAATCAAGAGAGTGAATGTCATGTTTGTAGATCAAGGAGAAAATGAGTACCACCGGATCAAGAGAGAGTGTTAGAAAATAAAGTATAAGAATATCTGAAAGGTGTAATGTTCGGACTAGCTTTCTACAGGATCTCCAGTCGGGCCTTGGTCTCAGCAGAATAGTCATCAGGAGGATAGTCAGGAATAGATTCTAAAGTCTTTATTCTTCAGTCTCAGAGTCTGAGATTGACCTAGAGCCCAATCACTCTCACACTGTCCTTCACTCATTCTCTTCTCCAAGTCTGTCTGCTTCACAGTCTATTCACTCTGACTGACTCACTCTTGATCTTAGTGGAGGAGTTCAGGAGGCAGGAGAGCCACCAGGAGGGTGGTCAAAGCCAGAATGTCTAATTTCCAGTCCTTCTCAGCCCTTAAATACTCTATTACAATTACATCATTACATCATACTGATTATATGTGAACTAGAGAACCATTACACTACCATACTAAGTACTAAATATATGTATACTAAAGAACCATTATCTCATCAATTCCACTGAGTTAACTTCAGAGTTCTGGCCCTCTCCAGAAAGGTAGGAAGGGACTTGTTTGTAAAAGACTTTGAATGCTAAATGGAAGAATTAATATTTGATCCTAGAAGTGATAGGGAGATAGTAGTCTTTAGTGAGTGGAGTGGAATGATATGATCAGACCTGTGTTTTAGGAAAATCACTTTAATGGCTGAATGGAGGGGGAGGAAGACAGAGTGACCAGAGAATTATTGTAATAACCAAGTAAAAAATTATGAGGACCTGAAATAGAGTGCTGGCAGTTTCAGAGAAGGAAGGAGAGGACCTAGATGAAAAAAGGTGAATTTGATAGGTTTTTGCCACAGATTGGACATATGAGATTAGAGATAGTGAGAAACTCTCCTGAATTTCTAGTCTGAGGGATAGAGATGATGTTGCCCTCTACAATGATAGAGAAGGTAAGAAGAAGAAGAAGAAGGGAAGTTTTAGGGGAAAAGGTAATGAGTTTTGTTTTGGACATATTGAGTTTGGGTTGTCTATTGACATCTTACAAGATATCTAAAAGGAAGTTGGACATATGAGACTGGAGTTTAGCAGATTGTTTGGGAAAGAATCAGGAGATTTAGGAATCATCAGCATAAAGATGATATTTAAGTCTATAGGAATGGATGACTTCAATACAAGTGAATTAATATAAAAGGAGAAGAAAAAAAGGCCCAGGACAGAACCTTCAGGGACACTTATAGTTAGAAGACAGGATCTGAAAAACGATCCACCAAAATAGGCAAAGAAAGATCAGTCAGAAAGATAGGAAGGGAACTGGGAGAGAGTGGTGTCCTGAAAAACCTAGAAAGAGAGTATCAAAGAGAAGAGAGTGATCAAAAATTGCAAAGCAGTCCAAGAGAATGATGATTGAGAAATGGTTGTTGAACTTGGTAACAGAGATCAATAGAACTTTGGAGGAAGTAATTTTAATAGACTGATAAAGTTGAAAGCCAAGCTGTAAAGAGTGAATAAGAGAGTTAGAAAAGAGAAAATTAAGGTACCTGTTATAGATGGTCTCTGTTTTGCTTGAAAGTTCAAAAAAGATATGAAATTCTAGAGGTGATGAAAGGAAAATGGGGAAGATATGAGCAAGATTTTATTAACAGTTCCACTTAAATCCAATTATACTAAATCTATAGCATCTTTCTAACCCATTCATGTAAAAGGCCAACAAGTGAATACAATAGTAGACTGAAGTGACTAAGATTCGTGGGATTACTTAGTGTCTCTTCTAAAATTTTACCAGAAAGCTACATTACACAGTTTATAGACTTCACCTCCGTTTTTAATTGAGACAACACTTACTGTCTCACTCTGGAAGCACTTTTCACATTACCTGTTTTTTCAAAGATTATGAAAATGGCTCAACAATCGTATTCTACAATTCTTTCAGTTCCCTGAGATATAATTCATTTGAGCCTAGCATGATTTATATTCATTGAGGGGATCTACCCACTTTCTACAACTACTTTCCTTTGGTTTCATCTTCCTATTAAATTTTTTTGTACTGTCTTCCACCCAAAAATCAAGCTCCTTGGGGAAGAAAATATAAGAAAAACAAGTATTGAATAGTTTTCCTTTTTCTCTGTCATATGTTATCCTAATTCCATTTACACTGAGCAACAATATTAACTCTTCTTGGATCTTCCTCCTGTCTTATAACAAAGCTATAAAAATAAGAACAAAACAGTTTATCCTTGTCAGCCTAAGCTCTTTCTTCATATTAATGGACCAAGGTAGTTTAATTATTATCTCTATGCAGATGATTCCCAAACAGATATCTGATCCTAAGCACTCTCCTTTGCTGTAGTTATGAATAATCTTAATTGTCTGTTGGATTTGCCAAACTGGATATGCCCCAGATATCTCAAATTTAACATGTCCAAAATGAAATTTATTAATTTTCCCTTCTCCACCCAACATTCCCCTCTGTAATATTTTCCTATTTCTCTCCAGCACATCACATTGCTTTTAGTCACACAAGTTTTCAATCAAACAATAACTTTTTTTTCTTTCTTTCTTCTCCCTCAACCTATCCAAACAGTTGTCAAATCTTGCCAATTCTACTTCTATAATATCCCCAGGATCCCTTCCCTTCTCCCTATTTACATGGCAACCACCCTAGTTTGGGATCATCACCTCTTCATGAAATTACCACAATAATTCATCTCCCTACCCCATCTGTCTTCTCTCCAATCCATCCTCAAAAAGGCTGCTAAAGTGATTTTCCCTAAACCTAGGTTGGACTAGATCCCTCTAGTCCAAAAACTACATAAGCTCCCAATTATTTCAAATTGTAAGCTTTTCTTTTAATTCTTAAAGCTCTTTACACTTTTCCTCAAACTATCTTCATATAAATAATTCCCCTCTTGCCTTCTATAATACTCTATACATAGCACTTCATCTTTACACTCCTTGTTCCCAGTGTCTGGAATACATCTCCTCCTCACCTTATTCTTAGAATTCCTTATTTATTCTAAGATTCAACTCAAGCACTGCATTTTACAGGAGCCTTATCCATATCATTCATTGTTATTCTCCCTAATTAATTTTCTTTTACCCATCATTTTTGCATTTATTCTGTATTTACTTAAATTATACATAACATATATTATATATATATTATAATATATATATTATATATCATATATAATATATATGATATATAATATATATGATATAATATATATATATGATATAATATCCCTGAAAGAATATAAGCAAAAGCATTTGGCTAAAAATTTGATCTTTCAAGGAAGTAAAAGTTTAACATTTTTATATCCCTGGCAACTGCTATAAGATCTAATACAGAATAGATCTTTAATAATGTTTTTTGATTAATTGATTTGATATGCAGTATCAGATGTGGTCATTGTGTTTATTTCTCTTAAATGATTTTCTTTGTTATGAGGGAAGATTTAATAAAATTAGAGTGGGCTTCATTTTTTAAAAAGTCATAGCATAAAAGCAATAAAACTTTTAAAGAAATATGTAAATAAAAAATTATAAAAAGTTAGCAAAGTCACTTTCAGATTTCTTGCCACTTCTTTATTCATCAATAAATTGTCCTCACAGAAAAGATCTCGACTAATAACTCTTCATCTTTCTTCTATTTTCTGAGAGATGAAATTGTTACAAGATAGGTTGGATATATCAAATACATTTTTCCCCCCATTTATGGACAGATAGTCATCTATCTGCTAGGTCTAGAGGCAGGAAGGCCTCAGTTTAAATTCAGCCTCAGGTACTTATTACTTGTATGATCCTAGGCAAATCAATTAACATCTATCTATGTCAGTTTTCTCAACCATAAAAATAGGAATACTAATAGTACTTAACTCCTGGAGGTTGTTGTGAGGAACAAACAAAATATCACTTTGAAAGTGTCTAGAAAATGGCTGGCATGCAATAGGTGATTAATAAATAGTTTTTTTTTTTCTTCTCTTTCTCTTATCCCTTTTTATCTTAATGTATTCTTCATTGAATCTCCAGATAGCTTAAATTCCCTAACCTGCCTCTGATTGCTATGTTTATGTGTAAATCATATAAAATCTTTGAGCCTCAATTTGTTGAAAAGTAAATTGGGATGAAGAATGCTTATAGTACCTGCTAGTGGGCTTGTAGTGAGGCACAAGCAAGATATATAAAATATGTTAAGCATTATGCTAACTTCAGAATTCTATATAACTTATCAGTATTTTAGTAGCAAGAACAAATTGCTGAAAGAAAAGATCTCCAACCTTTTTTTTAATGATATACAATTTTGAACATCAAGATTAGTGAACTTGTCTTCATATATCACAGGCTAAGTTAGTTATAGAAGAAGAAATGCGAATGAAGAACAAAGTTAGGAAAAACAAATGGACTAGACCTCGTGTTCTTCAAGGATGTCTAGGCACAAGTCAATAAAATTACTATGGATTTATTCTCAAGGTATCTAAAAGAGGGAAAATATTGAAGATATAGAAAACAATCCTGGACCTTATTACTAACAAAAAAAGTGAAGAGGGAGAGAGGAGGGAAGGATAACCAAGGCAACATTTACAACTACCAATATATATGCTTACTTTCTCATCTATAGAAATTTCTATAAGAATAATTTACATAAGCATCAAGGACTCACTTAATGAGGATATAGAGAGGAAATCAGAAGCCTTTTACAAATAATATTCTAAAGTAGACCACATCTTTACAATCACACAGTTGACGAACGACGTAGTGAATATATCACATTGTACCTATTGTTTGTTTACTACTTAAAAATCACTTAATTCCATGAAGTAAAACTCTTCTCAACATTTCCCATGTATAGAGAAAAGTTATATAAGAATACTTGAATGAAATAATAATAGAGATAACTTTGTTTGATGACCCTCCAGCCATTAATGAGGTGAGGTAAAAAAAAAAAAAAAATACAAAGAAATGAGAATAAATCTTTACCAGACATGTTTACTACAATCCTAGAAGAGTTCCAGTGCAGAGTTGAAGTTGAAGAGGAATTCCATTTAAATAGTGAGGCCCTCCAGAAGCTCCTGTTTACAAAAAACATAGTTATACATGCTTAAAGTCTTCAGAGTCTCAAGTCTCTTGGATGGGAACACTCAACAGTATTTGTCCTGGAAAGATTTCTATTCTGGAAAAATTAATTGGGTCAAGGATGCCTTTTGTCTATGCCATGACAAGCATTTGGATGGACAATCTTTAAAGCTTGTCCATTAGTATCTCTATCTTAAGCAAGCTGTGCAAATGGACAATGGTATGAGATTAGAATTAAACAGGAGGAAGAAAAATAAGTTTGATTTGATTTTGAGAAATTGTAAAATTATTTGTTTCCAATCTTTTCCCTAAAACAAAAGTTCATCTTAAAAATACCAATATTCTTCTAATGTTATTATATGACCTTGAGTCATGGAATATCAATGACCCTGAAAAACTGGAAGTAAATGTCACCCAGAGTCAATGGGAAAATTCATACTGGATGTGAGGAAATGTTATAAACAGGAAACTGAAGAAATGGAATAAAAGAAATCATTAAAGACTTATCTAAACAAAAACAGATAATGGGCTAATCATGTAGCAAAAATTAAGGATAACCAGTGAACATCTTGTATGCTTTATTGGTATCTTTCTGATGACAAAAGGCTCATAGCACATTAGGTATATTTTTTCACTTAAGAAAAATAGATGCCTTTGTTATAACTGCATATATCTCTTGTGTCCAACTAAATTTAGTGAATAAGCTCTCTCTCTCTCTCTCTCTCTCTCTCTCTATATATATATATATATATATATATATAAACTACATGAAATTTGCCTTTATCATCAAAATATTTAACTTCATTCTTGTTCTTTAAGTAAGATGAATATTTTTTCATAGCTGAAGGAAGCTTAAATATTATTTAATCCAACCCTTTGTTTGTATATAAGTAGAAATTCCTTCAAAAATTAAATGCTAAATTTTACCTGTGGGCTTTTTAGTCACTTTCTCAAATTGCTATTGCCTCCCCTGACCATTAAAATGACCTTGTGGGGCAGTTAGATGATGCAGTGGATAGATCACCAGCCCTGAAATCAGGAGAACCTGAGTTCAAATCTGCCCTCAGACACTTAAACTTTCTAGCTGTGTGACCCTCAGCAACTCACTTAATCCCAATTGCCTCAGCAAAACAAACAAACAAACAAAAGAAAAAAGAAATGATCTTGTATTTATGTTGAATAAAAGTATTTAACACCTGTACATATATACATATGTATAGATAGGTAGAAATATAAAATGAAAATGCCTTCCTTTATCAAGAAAGTAAATATATCATGACTGGGCCTGTGTCCCAAAGAGATCATAAAAAAGGGAAAAGAACCCATATGTGCAAAAATGTTTGTGGCAGCCCTATTTGTAGTGGCAAGGAACTGTAAACTAAAGGGATGCCCATCACTTGGGGAATGGCTGAATAAGTTATGGAATATGAATGTTATGGAATATTATTATTCTATAAGAAATGATCAGCAGGATGATTTCAGAAAAGTCTAGAAAGACTTATGTGAACTGATGCTGAGAAAAATGAACAGAAAAAGAACACCATACAAACAGAAAGTTTATGTCATGATCAACTATGATAGCCTTAGCTCTTCTGAGCAATACAGTGATCCAAGACAATTCCAATAGACTTGAAATGAAAAAGCCTATGAAGGCCAAATGCAGATCAAAGTATATTATTTTCATCTTTTGTGTTGTTCCTTGTTTTTTCTTTTTCATGATTTTCCCTTTTCTTCTGATTTTTCTTTTACAACATGACAAATATGGAAATATGATTAAAATGATTGTACATGTATAACCTATATAGACTGCTTGCTATCTTGAAAAGAGGGAAGGTAATAGAGGGAAGAGGAAAAATTTGGAACTCAAAATTTTACAAAAATGAATATTGAAAACTATCTTTACATGTAATTGGTAAAATAAAATACTATTAGGAAAAAGAAGAATGCTTGCTGGTTTACAATTTTGTTGCTTTCTCTAACTATTCAATTCTCAACTCCTATGCTATTCATATAGCTTGTAATTTGGAAACCTTGAAGATTGCTATATATTTATTTTTATGTTTTATTTATTGGATGTATTTGTACATATTTTATTATTGACTTATCTAAACGCATGTTTCTTTTTGCCTTATCCAGTGGACTGTAAGCTCCTTGAGAGCAGGGACTATTTCAGTTTTATCTTTGTAGTCCCAGGATCTGAAATAATTCATTTTGTTAAGCATCTAACTTATTGAGAACTTTATAAATACTTGTTGAATCAACATATGCAACCAATTCTATCTGTCCTATAGACATTTTCATTTTCTGAGGCTCTGAAATAAACACATCAAATATGAAGCCTGTCTGCCTTTGCCTCCGTCTTGGGGCATACTGTATTTGATTTCAATCAGCTTTAAACATGCAATGTTCACCCCAAACCGGAACTCCCTTGAAAGCAATGTTGGCAATAAAATGGGATATAAGTGGTCCCTTCATACAAGGCAACATTTGTAACATTCCGTAGAAATGTCGTTCTTCATATACTGCCCTTTGACAATGAAGCAGACATTTCACACAACTGATTAAAACCAAGTGACAGAATAATTTGAAAATCATCCTGTCTATTACTGTGCTACAATGGGCACCTATAATGAAATGGCTAATAAAAGAAAGGGCCTGTTCTTCTGATGAGGTTTGCTAAATGTCTGATAAGTTACTTCAACTAAGCTAATGTTACCCTATATGGTAGACTGCATTTGTTCCAATGGCAAGGCTGCTTACAGATCTTGAATATGCTTGTTATATTACAGGTCACAAACCATCACGGGAATTCATTCTCAAGTACTCACTGTGGGCTGATATTTCCAAAAGTTACATGGATGAGTAGCACTGAAACATCATGAATCAAAACCAAACCAAAAAGTCAAATGCTTCATGGTTCACAACCAAGGCCCCAATTCAACCTTATTTCCTGCTCTATTAGTAAGAATTCACCCAGGTATTCTGACAATGGGCAATGCCTTTAGGGGAAAACTTGCACAAATGTTGATCTCTTTTTCCCCCTCTTCTTTAGTCCTATTTTTCTTTAGTCACTATTTTGTTGTCAATCACTAAGCATCTCTTGTGTGACTTCTTTCTCTCAAGCCACTTTGCTGGATGTCATAATGGATACATAAAACATTTTCCTCCAAAAATGAAGTTAAACATGAAGAGACAATGTAACTCTATCAAAGTAGGAATGTGTCTAACTACATTCAATGAAAGTGTTGTGTTCCTGAACTATGTCTGTCCTTGCCCTCAAGGCACTTAGTCTTTAGTTAGAGAGAACTAATATGTTGTTGTTAATTTTGCTATTCGTCAGTTATTTTAGTCATATCTGACTTTGTGACCCCATTGGGGGTTTTCTTGGTAAAGATACTGGAGTAATTTTCCATTTCCTAACTCATTTTTACAGATGAAAAAACAGGCTCTGAGTCAGGCCTTCCTGATTTGAAGTCACCATCCACTACATGCACTCTGGCTCACTCTAGGTGCTCTATCCACTATGCTGTCTAGTTGCCCAAATCTAAAAATAATAAGCAATATATTGTAGAGGAAAGAATTTCAACTTGGAACCTGAATTCACATCTTGACTCTGTTAATTCGTACCAATGTAACTATGTGTTCAAATTTAATTTACTTTCAAATAAATTTATTTAAAATTTAATATTAAAATTTATAGGATTATAAGGAAAACAAATTCTATTAAAATAAAGTTATCAAAAATTTCAGAAGTTCAAAGACTCCAGTCAATCAATAAATACTTATTAAGCCCTTTATTAGCCAAGGAATCTGATAAATATTAAAAAAAAAAAAAAAAAAAAAAGATGAAGAGAGACACCTATACCCAGAGAGAGAACTATGGGAACTGAGTGTAAATAACAACATAGCACTTTTGCTCTTTTGTTGTTGTTATTGTTTGATTATATTTTATTTTCTTTTTTCTTTTTTTCCTTTTTGATTTGATTTTTCTTCTGAAGCAAAATAATTGTATAAATATGTATGCATATTTTGGATTTAACATATATTTTTTACCATGTTTAACATATATTTGATTACTTGCTACCTAGAAAGGGGGTGGGGGAAAAGTGGGAGGAATTGGAACACAAGGTTTTGCAAGGGTTAATGTTTAAAAATTATCCATGCATATCTTTTGAAAATTAAAAGTTTTAATTAAAAAAAAAAACTAGAGAAGAAAGGAAAGGAAAGGAAAGGAAAGGAAAGGAAAGGAAAGGAAAGGAAAGGAAAGGAAAGGAAAGGAAAGGAAAGGAAAGGAAAGGAAAGGAAAGGAAAGGAAAGGAAAGGAAAGGAAAGGAAAGGAAAGGAAAGGAAAGGAAAGGAAAGGAAAGGAAAGGAAAGAGAAAGGAAAGGAAAGGAAAGGAAAGGAAAGGAAAGGAAAGGAAAGGAAAGGAAAGGAAAGGAAAGGAAAGGAAAGGAAAGGAAAGGAAAGGAAAGGAAAGGAAAGGAAAGGAAAGGAAAGGAAAGGAAAGGAAAGGAAAGGAAAGGAAAGGAAAGGAAAAAGGAGAGGAGAGAAGAGAAGAGGAAAGGATGAAAGAAAATAGTTTCTCCCTTCAAAAAACTCACAAAGCAGGAGGGAAGAATTTGGCCAGCAGAGAATAAGCCATTTCCAATAGGCAAGATAGGGGGTTAGAGCCACAGATACTCTATCTTTCATATTTCAAAATCACATTTTATTTTGCATCCTCTAGAATGGGTTCAGAGCCTGATCAGCCAGTGCTGTTCTACCCAGATTTTTAATACCTGAGACTTCGCAGATGGAACTGCTTGTACGCATGCAAAGAAAAACTTTTACATCTGAACAAGGCCAATGGGATCACTGGATTGATGATTTGAATAATGTGCCAACAAATTTAAAATTGTAAATTACTTTGCTTTACTATTTAACAAGAAAGAAGTGCACTGGCTTTCTGTGGACTTATAGAGCAGTGTGTTGTTCATTCTGACTCCAGCCCTGACACTATCCATGGTGCTACATAGTTGCCCAAGACAGCAGTATGTGAGTAGGCATTGACTCTGATTAATACTATATTATATATTATATCTGATTAATATATATTAAGTGTCACCTGGGATACTTACCACATGCATATTTATCTTATACCTATGTCATACATGCTTTTTAAGTCAAAGGGAATAAAAGAGCATTGAGGATTTTCTCATTTCTGACCACAGTCATGGGGGATGGGGACATTCATGCATCTATTGATGAAAATGAGACTCTCTCCCTTGCTGCTTCTCCTTTTAAAGTTTATGAGGAGAGAGTAAAATAGGAATATTTGCTATTCATAATATGATCACTGCTCTTTTCATGAACTATCCTTGTGCCCCATCATCATGTCCAGTTGATCCTGTGTTCTCAAAGGTTATAACAGTGGAAAGCAAACTGTGGAAGACCTTATCCATCTCAAAGGGCTTTGATTATGGGCCCACATGGGGACTGTCATCTGAGGAATGATCTTATTAAACTTAGAAAGGTACAGCACCAGAAAGTTGGACATTAGGTGATACTTTAGTTGAGGGAGAGATAGAAAAGGACAGAAATAGCAACCCATGAAGCAATCTACTTCAGTGTGAAAAAGATATCTGTACTGAGGCAGGGAATGCCTGTGGTTATAAAATCCTAATTTTTTTGTAATATATTGAGATACTATAATCACTAAGAGAAACTAGGCTATCTGAAGGCAGCTGCTCTTTCTGCAACAGGCCTCTTTTGAGAGATGCCTCTGAAATAGGAATAGAGCACTCCCTTGGAGTACACTTACCCCTTTACATTTGGGCCATTGATTTGAAAAGAGTATCTACTGAAAAGTTCAACTGCCCCTGGAATCATTCCAAATCTGTCGGAGTTCCTAGAAACGTTTTATCTCCTAAAATAAAAATCAATTTAGTGGACCCACAGATAATGTAAAATTCACAGACGTGTCATTTTTCTTCAAACGCATTCCCCCTGATGCTGCTTAAGGGTTCAGTTGTCAACGCTAAGATGGAAGTGGTATTTTTTTTTCAAGGTAAATTATGAATTAGCTCCCACTGCATCAGCCCAGTGCTAATATGTCACCAGCTAGTGAGGGTAGGCATGACTTCAATACACTAATCCATGAGACACCAAAACACAACAAAGAAAAAATAACACAGCTACTTAAATCTAAATCTGTGTATTCTAGACATGTGTTCTAGACATAGAAATTTTAAAGCCCTTAGCTAATGATGGAGACTGTGCAGTTTAATTATTACACCTATAGAAAATTAGTTGGGGAGGCAAGGGGGCATTTCTTACATGTGCATATGGGAAATAGGTGTGAGGGATTGGCAGCAAGATGGAATACAAAAGCATGATACTCACATGTTCAGATCAAAATGCCTATACCAAATGCATGACCAAATGATTGCAGTCTTGTGCCTAGAAACTCAAAAGGCTACTTCTTTTCTGTTCCTTCCCTGGTAGCTGTATCTTCCAATTATCCATACTTGGGTTATTGACATTTCTTCCTATCTACTTCCATTACAATATTTTATTCAGATTTGTCTTTCCCACTTCTGCACATAGCTAGGTCCTCTAGTCTTCCACTAGCTTCCTCAAGTAGATTTTTTTTACCTACCCTTTATCTTTCTTAGCTCTATCTTTTGCCCAAGCTGCAATTCCTAGCTTCCCCCAATCCCTGGGGAGGTATGGGGTGGGGGGTGGGGAGAGTATCCAGTCATGGAGCAAGAATTTACAAGGAAAAGGAGAGGACATCTTAGACAAACTATTTCATAATTTTGTCAAGTACAGATGCTACTGGAGAGAGGCCCTGGGGCTAAAAGAAACATACTCTTCCCAACAAGGACCAAATTCCCCTCTATCTCAATTTCAGATTCCCACACATAATGAAACTCTAAATTACAAAGCAATCAGTGCCATAGATAGGAAATCCACACAATCACAAATCCCCCAGTTCCCCCACCCCAAACTGTTTGCTGGAATGTGATAAGACAATTCAGAAAATCTTAGAAAGAAAGAATGTCACCCTTACCTTCGATGACTTTGACTACCATTGCCAGGCATGACCTTGGGTCCACAGCTGAAAGGCCCCTTTGGAATCATCCAGCTGAGCACCTTAATTTTATAAAGACATTGAAAGATTGACTTTTCTAAGGCCATGCAAACAAGTAAATAGTCAAGCCAGGGTTGGAAGAGAGGAAGGATAGCTATCCCATTTGATTACAGCCAGGAAACTGCAGGTTTTATCTCATTCTTTCTCCTAGGCAGGTCATCAGTGTATCAGAGGGCTAGTCAGCATTTAGACTACAAAAATCCATTTACCTGTGGTATGATAAAATCAAAGAATAGAAACTATTCAAAGGATTTTTGCCTTTCAAAGGGGACTTTTTGCACTATTTAGTCATTAAATCCTTTTGGACTAGAACAATCTCTTTCTTTCTGAGGATGGTCAGCTTAGTGAACCCTCTGTCTTAAGAAATTCAATGAATCTTTCCTGGGCTCTAGAAACAAACTTTCCTTTTCAAGTGGCCTCAGAGGGCAATTTTAGCAAAACATTAGATGTTTGATCTCCTGGAAACGTGCCCTAAAACTGCTACAAATCTCCCTTTCTTAAGCCCATCCTACTGTTAAAATTCTTTTAACAATTATTTTCTAAACCAAAGTTTTTTGCATGTAACTAAGTGTGGGAGTTGTGAAATTATGATTTATTATCAGTGAATGTTTGATAACTATTTTATAAATACATGCCTGGGGTTGCAAAAAAATTTCTTGGACAAAAAAGGGGAAAAAATTATAGAAGCTCTGCTCTAAAGAAGTCTTTTTTAAAAATAACTATTCTCTGGACAGTGGATGCTCTTCTTATTGCTTCTCAAGGCCTCTCTTCCACCCCCAATCCTAAATCAAATGGTATCTCTTTTCTTCTTTCCATTTTCTTCAAAGAACTGTTTTCTATGTTATTTCAATAAAACTTTCCTTTCCTTCCTGCTTCCTTTCTCTCCCCACCCTAATTCCAACTCCTTCTTAATACTTACTAACAGTGAATATTTTGGAACCTATAATCCTTTCTTTCCTATATCTTAGTTTCTTAAAACTACCAACATGGATCAGATTATTGCTTTTTTTTTTGTTGTTGTTGTTCTTATTTCTATATTATGTAAATTAGGACCTGTCCATTGGGGATCATGGATTTAGGTATAGACTAGACCTTACAGCTCATCTAATTCAATAACTCTCACTTTTTTTTTTTTTTAGTTTTCTGTGGACCAGAAGGGTATGCAAGAAAAGAACAGTAAAAATTTTTATGCATCTTTCCCCCCCACCCCCCAATATGGGAAGTACACTAAACTTGGTAATCAGAGAATCTGAATTCAATCCTTGCTTTTCCATTCAGTACCTCTGTGAACCAGAGCAAATCACTTAAATGCTTAGTGTCAGTTTCCTTTTTTTCCCCTTAAAATCTGACATCAGACTAAATGACCTCCAAAGTATCATTTATTTCTAGATCTATGATCCTGTGATTTCCAGTGCATCCAGTTAGCTCCCATCATATCATAAAATAAGAATATCTAAAACCTAACTTTATATCAAACATCTATCAGAAACATTTTGACAATTCAATTCAATGGGTAAATTCCCCAACTTTTTGATAGGTATTAATTTTGATAGGTATATTCAGAGTTATAAAAGAGGAACACATTAAGAAAATACATATAATTTGGAGAAGGTACGATAAAAACAATCTTTGCTACAGAATTATGCTCATTGCTTACTTTCTGATTCTTGGTGCTACTTATAATTATCCTCAACCATGAGAATCTTAGAACTTGACCAGTCACAGACCTTGACTAAGCCCTGTCTGTTCACATCTTTGTTGCTTGTCTCATGAATTTCAATGAAAGAGATGTTCTTGACTTCTCATAAAATGTGGCAAAAAGTGTTATTCTGGAGAAAGAGGACCTGACTTCAAGTTCTACCTCCAATGATTACTAATTGTGTGATCTTTGACAAAATCCTTTCTAATTATAGATTTATTATTCTACAATCCTGAAATTTTATAGCTCCTTATTCCTTGACCCTTATAAATCTTAAAACCCTTAATTCTAGAAATGTTCTTGACATTTAGTCACTGTGCACTCTTGGTTTTTGCCTTAACATCATGATTTAGGGACTTCACCTGTTTCCCAATGGCTGATATGCACTGCCTAACACTTGGCCTGGCTGTCCAGGGAATGAACTACAGGTTTGTTACCATTGTCCCAGTTAGTGTCTTGATTCTGCTGTCCTGCTTACCTAAGCAGGAGATTCAACCCTATCTCCCCACTTCCAATATATTAATCTTAATTATATGTCTGATTTCTATCTCTGGGGAAAAATAACCAAACATATTATTCTGAGTCATTCTATCACTGCTTATTCTTATTCCTGATCTAAAGTAAATTGACACTTGAACTTCAGATAGCAGCTGAACTCCCTCACCATTTTCAAGGTCATTTGGCCTGAGCCAAAGACATGCCTGATGGTTAACATGATGCTAAATAGCACTGGAAAAAAGTATAGGATTTGGTTAACAGAAAGACGGAGGGGGGCAAAAAGTCTATTAGACCTTTTTGTGGATCTCATAAGAAATTCCATTATTCCAGAATTCTAACTGTGATTGCAATTCCAGGGCATCCATCACTTTCAGAAGCTAATCATAGTCCTAGCAGTCAGAACTTTGTGACTTTGGCTCAAGAAAGGTCAAATATGTTTTTGTTCTACTTTGGGGGCTGAGATTGGAAAGAGTGGGATATTTAAGAATGGAACCTAATTTAAAGCAGCTATGAAACTCAGTTGTGATTGGATAATTATTTTCCCTATTTCTATGTGAACAATTTCTCTCTTTATTAGCAGATTCACTTTCCAAATGACTATTCTAATGTCCCACATTGTGATAAATTTCTCAATACAGTAATACCTTAATAATAATGCCTTACATTTACAGCTTACAAAGTGCTTTCATCTACAATATCTCATGTCCTCAACATATCCAAAATGGAGGTCATTATATTTCTAATCCCAAACTGAGTTCTCTTCCTAACTTCACTCTTTCTCCTATGGGCACTATCCTTCCAGTCATTGAGGTTGGTAGTTTGGATTTATTCAAAATCGTTCTTTTTCTTTTTGTGAAGACTGTGTATTTTTAAATCAGCAGGAGTCAGGAATTCAGGTTAGGAGAAAATCGTCAGTCTTTATTCTCAGTGAAGAAAGATCGGAGGTGGAAGGGAATGGGCGATAGGAATGTGTGCAGCTGAGTCAAGAAGCTAGCTAGACCAGAAGCCACACGACCAGCAGCTAGGAGAATGGAACCCAGGCCCAATCTCTCCCAGCTTCTCTTCCTGTTTCTCTCTGCCTCCACCCACCAAAATCGTCATTTCCTATACAACACATCAGGACTTGCATGGAGAGTGGGCAGGGACCATTCTTTATCCAATCGTGTATATTAATAGAGTATAGCCCAATTACTATTTAGCCTCACATACTTGGGACCTCAGTGCATCAACTCAAACTTCAGCCCATTACATCTGTTCCTCCAAATAACCCTGCAGATTTGGTTGTTAAATCCTCCTAATCTCTATGTTCACAATATTTTCTACCTCTAGCCCTTTCTCTCCACTTATGGTGCTGGATCCTCATTGCCTCTCACCTGAATTGTTAAGTAATTGGTCTTTCTGAATCCAGTCTTCCTCTTCTCTCCAATCCATCTTGCACTTCCAGAATGAGTGAATTGGGGAAACCCAGTTTTTAAAATAGTTTAAAAATATTGTTGTTGAGTCATATAAGTCATGTCTGACTCTTCATGATCTTATTTTGGAGCTTTCTTGGCAAAGATACTGGAGTGATTTGCCATTTCCTTCTCCAGTTTATTTTACAGATGAGAAAACTGAGGCAAACAAGATTTAGTGAAATACAATTTGTATAGTGCCTACTATGTACCAGGCATTATATTAAGAATTTACAACTAAATGTCATTTGATCCTCACAACAATTCTGGGAGGCAGATGTTATTATTATTCTCATTTTACTGATGGGAAAACTGAAGGAAACAGAGGTTAATAGATCTGTCCAATAATACTGTCAATATGTAAAACCAAATTTGAACTCAAACTCAGGTATTCCTGATTCCAGGTCCAGAATTCTATCTGTTAGTCCCTTCTAATTGACAAGAAAGAAAGAAAGATAGAAAGAAAGAAAGAAAGCACGAGAGGGAAATATAAGGAGGGAGGGGAGAGGAGGAGGGAGGGAGGAAAGGAAGGAAGAAAGGAAGGAAGGAAAGAAGGAAGGAAGGAAGGAAGGAAGGAAGGAAGGAAGGAAGGAAGGAAGGAAGGAAAGAGGGAAGGAAGGAAGGAAAGAGGGAAGGAAGGAAGGAAGGAAGGAAGGAAGGAAGGAAGAAGGGAAGGGAAAAAAAAGAAGAATGTGTGACAAATTTAATTTAGAAACTACTTTCCCCAAAAGTAGATGAATATCTACATAATGTGATTTGAAGAATATCAAAGACTTTCATTTTTCAAGCTCTCACAAAGGCAAAATTTTCAAATAATTGAAGTTCTTTTGCTGTGTGATTATTTAAGAGAAACAAGGAAAAGAATAGATTATGCGAGTTGGAAGTCATAGACCTGTGACTGGAAACTAGGGGGATTTTGTTGTTGTTTGTTTATTTTTGGTTTTGTTTTTAATCTATTTATTTATTTTTAATGCATGTTGCTTTATGAATCATGTTAGGAGAGAAAAATTAGAATAAAAGGGAAAAACCATGTGAGAGGGAAAAAAAAAACAGAAAAAGAAGTGAACATAGCATGTGTTGATTTACATTCAATCTCCTTTTTTTTTTTTTTTTTTTTGGATGCAAATGGCATTTTCTGTCCTAATCTATTGGAATTACCTTGAATCAATGAACCACTGAGAAAAACCTAGTTTTTCATAGTTGATCATCAGGCATTTTTGCTATTATTATGTACAATGTATTCCTGATTCTGCTTGTTTAGCTTAGCATCAGTTCATGTACATCTTTCCAGATCTTTTAAAATCAGTTTGTTCATCATTTTTTAAAGAACAATAATATTCCATTACCTTCATATACCACAACTTGTTCAGCCATTCCCCAATTGATAAGTATCTACTCCTTTTCCAGTTCTTTGCTACAATAAAATAGCTGCTACAAACATATTTGCGTATGTGGATCCTTTGCCGCCCCCCCCCCCCAAGATTTCCTTGAAATGCAAACCCTGTGATGGCTCTGCTAGTTCAAAGTGTTTTGGTTTTGTTAGCAATCGGTGTGATTTGCCCAGAGTCACACAGCTAGTAAGCACTATTAAACATCTGAAGTCAAATATGAGCTGAAGATCTCCTGAATCCAGAGGTGATGCTCTATTCACTGTGCCACAAAGCTGCCCCTAATCTAGATATTTTTTATGTCTAGTCCAAATCCTAATACTCATACGTTTAGTTATGCATCTCATACTTCTGCAACAAAAAGAGCCTAGCTATGATGACTTCAGAAGACAAATCCTAGATCCCTTGGGCAAGGACAGACATCCTAGTAAATCCAGTTTCTTGTTTTCTAGAGTTTACTTTAATTCTAGTCTTCCATTCAGCACCATCTCAGCCACCAAACTCCATACTAGCAATGCAGGGATGAAAAAAGTTTTACTCATACGGCATTAGTTAGTATCAATAAATGGATGTTTGATATTTTCTCTCCCTTTTCTGCTTAATAGAGATTCTGCTTTTCCTCCTCCTATTGTTTTGAACAACATGGTCTCAATCTCAATTTGTTGATCCTTTCTTTTTTCTTTGTCATTAATCTATGTGTTCAAAGATAAACGTTCTCCTCCAAAGATTGCTGTTGCTGCATTCCAAATATCCTGGCACATTGTCTCATTCTTCATTCTCTTTAATTCACTTAAAGAGAATTATTTGTTCTTTGATCTATTCATTGTTCAGGATTTTGTTACTTAGTCTCCACTTAGTACTGTATCTTTTATTTATTTCCTTTCATTGATTACTATTTTTGTTTGGCAGCAAACTACAAAGAAAATCAGTGCAATAATGGATAATCCTGGACAGAGAGTCAGAAAGATCTGTTTTCAAATACTGCCTCCAAAGCTTACTAGCTATGTGAGCATGGGAAGTTCTCAAATTCTCCGAGTTCTAAGCAACTTCCTTAAACTAATCTCCTAAAGTAGGGAAAAATTGTTATCTGAGTTGATGGAAGAAGTTCCCCATAGTCACAAAAATCACAGAACTTTGTCATAACATGTAGTCCTTAAAGAATGTATTTTAGTCTTTTTTCATTTATTTTGTTATGCTCTAGTACATGATCAATTTTTTTAAAAATACCACACGATGCTAAAGAAGTAACTATGTTTTTCATTGTTTCCATTTACTAATTATCATGGATCTAATTAAAATTTAATTTTGCCATTCTTTTCAGATCTACATTCTCCTTCATGTTCATCTTTCTATTAGATTAAATCAACTCAGAAAGATGAATGTTAGTCACCTACAATTCTTGTCTTAGTTCAATTACTCTATTTATTCTTTTACAAACATCTATAGAACATGCCATTTGTTGTATATTTAATGATACAGTTTCACTATCTCTGATGCATTTAGCATAATGTGATATCCCTATTTGTTTCTCTTGACATAGTATTTTTACTATTGCTTTGTTACTCTTGCTCTTTTAGATTTATTTGAAGCATAATAAAATTTTGTTTCAACCTCCTATATGAACCTTGGGTTTATTTGCATGTTTAAATGTTTCTTGCTTTCAGAAAATTATTGAGGTTTTTGTTGTTAATCTATTATACTCTTCTTTCCTATTTAAGGTTTATTTTAATAAATTTACATTCAAATTTATAATTAAGTGGTTTTTTTAAAATTTTCATTATATTTTGAAAATACACATATGCGTGTGTACGTTTTTTATTTTAAAGCATAGTAGGTCACTGAAATTTGTTGTGCTTCTACAAATATGACACCAAAACCCTCTTACAGGGGTCCAACCTTCAGCTTCCTGGCCCAAAATTGGTCCACTTTTATATTCCTATCCCCAACCTCAATGTTAAGTCAATCTCTACAACCTCTTTCCTTGCCTGTTCCCTATGCATTCCCTGCCTGGTCAATACTTCCCATCTACCGTGTTAAAGTTTTGTTGGGATATGGGAGCCATCTGCCAGTGGCTGCTGGAGGTCTAAATCAGACCTGTAGAATGGATGTCTTCATGTGAGAGGATGATGATGACACAAGGAGATTGAGAGGCAGTTGCTATTCTCTAATCTCTCTCCTCTTCCCTCCAATTTATTTCATTCCAATCCACAAGGAACATCTGTGAAGACTACTTTGCAACTCCTTCAAATGTCATGATTCATAGCTGTGGAGGCTCTCTGAGAATTGATCTACCCCTTCACCTAGGCATGTTCCTTTACACCTCAATATCCCTATAGGTATAGAAAACAATATGGTTCACAATCTTTCCTATCCTTATTGCCCTCTCCTGACCATCGCATTTCTTCCCTTGCTATATGTGTAAGTCAAATACATTCTTCTGTGGCACCCTTTTCCAAGAAATATTAATTCAGCTCTTCCACTTTGCACACTTTTTCTTGTTATGCTATATATTAGAATAGGATCCCCTTTCCTAGGCCATGCAAACAAATGGTCTTTTTGTTGTTGCTATTCTTTCTAGGGTCCTCATATAAAGATGAAAAGATAGGACTTTAGAAGGATATCCACAAAAGATAGAAATAGTCAGTATTGGAGTGGTTGTGGAAAGACAGCATATTGATGTTGATTCTCTTCATGGAATTATGAATTATTTGAACCATTCTAGAATACAATTTAGAATTTTTTTTAAAAAGTAAGTAAAACAAATACCCCTTTGATTTGGAAATACTGTTGCTAGACATATACTAAAGGAGCTCAATGATAAGAAGAAAGATACTGTATATGTTTTGTGGTTTAAAGGACAGAAATGTTCAGAGTAAAACCGTTTTTAGTGGAAAAGAAATTGAAACAAAATACATATATATTAAGTAGGAGAATGGCTATCCAAGTTATTGTTCATGAACGTATTATGAGATATTATTATAAGACATTATGAATATGGATGTAGTACTCTCTTGATATTGTGCTGCTACTTTGATCTTGTGACAACTTGGCACTTTTACAGAATTATCCCCCTTTTCTTTTAAGGAATCTCTATATTTGTTAAAAAATAATAATAATAATACTGAGGGGTTTTTGTTTTGTTTTGTTTTGTTTCTTTAATTTGTTCATCTCTCCAACTATATTCCTGAATTGGGGCTTTGTCTCATACTATATTTTATAGGGTTCTTACTCTACTATACTTTTGAGTGGGTCATCAGGCCCAGTTTGATCTCTTTCTTTGGTTGTTAATTTCCTTTAAAGGAATTAAAACTTCTTCAAATTTTACACTAACCTCTATCTATTGGGTAAATATTTTCCTTTCCTCTCTCCACCATCTTTGAGTTTCAGAGAGTTGATCTTCAAGGCCATCTCTGGCATATTAGAAAATAGAATGTTAGGGACTTCAGAATCTTTGGGTTTCAGATATCCCAATCTGGTTGCTGTAACACTAATTTAGATCATTATTTGGCCTGGTATGAATTTTAGGGTTTTGATGAAGATAAATACATATATGTGTTGTGTGTATGTTTGTGTATATGATATAAGAATTGAGAAATCTGCCTGTACAGACTAAAATATTTCTAAATTGTATTCCAGAATGGTTCAAATAATTCATAGCTCGAGAAATAGTGTATCAATGTACCTGTCTTTCCACAACTCCTCTAATATTGAATCAATGTACCTATCTTTTCACAACCTCTCCAATACTGATAATTCCCATCTTTTGTGGATATCTTTCTAAATTCCCATTTTTAATTTTTCTTAACAGGAAGTCATCCGCAGAAATACTAATCCATAAAAGAAACTGGTGGATAACAGAATTTGGAGAGAGAATGAGCTAAATTCACTCATAACTGATATTATGTCCTGGTGATGAGGTGTGAGAATATAGCAAAGTCTAAGAAACCCTAAGGCTGCTGGGCCTTGGGAGTACCACAAACAATGTTGGCTGATCTGTTCAGTAAATTGTAGAATTCAGAAGCTGTAGGGGTAAACTACCCTACCCCTACCATTCCTCAAATTTACCTCTAAACTATAACATTATGATATCAATCTAATCTTTGTTTCTCTTTTACATAAAATTATGTCCTCGATTCTGACTCTTTTGTTAAACTTCTTTGGAAGTTTAGCAAGCAGTCAGGCAGCTGTAATTTCTTCTTGCTCTTGCTTCTTTGTTAGATTCTCTTCAAACTTTAGCCTGATCACAATTATCTCCTTGATTCTGCCTCTTTGCTAGATTCCCTTGAAATTAGCCTGATGTCAAGCAGTGAAATAAATCTTTGCCCCTTAATTTGAAAACAAACTGTGTACCAGAGTTATTTTGATACTGACCGGAGAATCGTAATCTTGGGATGTCTTTCTCCTCAACACTCAGGACCCCAGATTTGTCAGCTAAAAAAGAGAATTGTACCAAGCACTCTTTTAAGGACCTTTCACTCTACAAGTCCAAATAAATTTCTCACTTCTCCCAATTCCATTCAAAATTTAAAATTCTTATTCTCCACTGAAAGTTTTCCCACTTAATTTTCACTTTGTTTTCTAAATGATCTACACAAAGTCATTCTATAATTGTTCCAAGTCTTCTAAGTTTTCTTTAATTTAGAATTCCAATTTTTCTAAAAAGAAAACCATTTCATGCCCTTCTTAGCTTAGCCTAGTTATGACAGCATTTCTGTCTAGATCTTGCTCTGCTACCTATTTTTCTTTTTTTACTGATACATAGCCTTTGGCTCTTGATGCCCTATTCCAAGAAATATTAATTCAATTATTTCTGATTCCATTACTTTTCCTTTTTTATGGTACTTTTGTTTAAACCACCTTGATGAGTTTTATCTATAAAGATTAACTTCCTCCAATGGTCTGAAGGCAAGGTGTGAATTCTAAAAGATGTTAACCATAGATTTATCTGATTGTTTATTTTTCCCTGCTATATTGAATTGTTTGCTATTCTTAAATTGCTTTTGTTCATTAAATGTGTATATCAGATATTCTGTTCATCTCTAACTTTCTTCATGAACATTTGATTTACACATTTCTCTCTCTTTCTTAAGAATCCATCTTTTTCCACTTATGGTTAAAGTGGGTGTTATAGTATATGTTAATTTGAAGATATAAACTGATTTCTTCCTGCTTTTAGTACTTTGCACTGTTATTTCATCTTTCATGACTGAGTCTAGCACAATTCAAACTTTTTTTTTTTTACTTTATATATGAAGGGCTTGCTCCCAAGTACTTGCAATATCTGTCTAGTTTGAAGTACCAGATCTTCACCTCACTCTTACTGAGTGATTTGAATTTGAGTTATGTGCATTATTCTGTAGAATTTAAGCATCTATATTTCATTTCCATTTCCAATACTTTTGAGCATTTATTCACATGCTTTTCTAATATATAGTACTCAGAAATTATTTTATTATATAATCACCTTTAAGTCAGTTGTTTTGGACTGTATGGATAATTCAGGAGGTTTGTTGGGTTTTTTACTGGTGGTAGTGGTGATGTTTTTTGTTTGTTTGTTGTCCAATTTGTCTTGCTTTCCCATGTACATTTTGTTCCCATGTACATTTTGTTCCCATGTACTTTTTATCACTGCATTTTTTGCATTGCATATATGTCCATGTCTGTTTAGAGGTACTATTATAAAGCTACATTGATAGAGATTATGCTACATTTGTTGTAAATTTTATTTTTGTTTTTGAATTCTTTGAGAAACCTAATTCTTATTTCTTCAATATATTTGTTGATTTTCTAAATACTGCTGGGTTTTTTGTTTTTTTTTTTTTTTGATATTTGCTGGATGGTTTTCTATTGTTATTGCAATATTACCTCTCTTCTGTTTCACATAACTTTCATTCACTACATTATATTTATTCATTGTAATAGTGAGTGTTTTTAGTTGATTACCAATTTCTTTTTAAGCTTCTCTACCATTTTCCAATAACTTTTTTCTTGCATTATTTTTCCCTCTCCCTATTTGTTTTTATTATTTTACATACAATTCTTGATGATTTAAAGTGATGAAATATTATACTTTCTTTTTTCACATGTTTTACAAACAAGCATTTCTTCTCCACTCATATATTCCTGCTCCACCACTTTAGTGTCAGACCCTCATCACTTCATACTTGGACTATTGTAATAGATTTTTAATTGATCTCCCTGCTCCAAGTCTCTCTCCACTCCAGCTCATCTTTCACTCAACTGATTTTCTTTTTTTTTTTACTTATTATTAAAGCTTTTTATTTTCAAAACATAGGCATATTTTTCAACACTGATCCTTTCATAGCTTTGTGTTCCAAATTTTCTCCTCCTTTCTCCCATCCCCTCCCCTAAATGGCAAGTAATCCAATTTATGGATTTAACATGTTATACATGTTAAAATATGTTAAGTCCAAAATATGTAAACATATTTGTACAATTATCTTGCTGCACAATAAAGATCATAACAAAAAGTAAAGCAAATGAATAAGAAAACAAAATGCAAGCTAATAACAACAAAAAGAATGAAAATACTATGCTGTGATCCACATTCAGTTCCCACAATCCTCTCTCTGGGTGTAGATGACTCTCTCCATCACAAGATCATTGAAACTGGCTTCAATCATCTCACTGTTGGAGTCACATCCATCAGAACTGATCCTCATATAATCTTGTTGCTGTATACAATGATTTCTTGGTTCTGCTAATTTCACTTAGCAGCAGTTCATGTAAGCTTTTCTCAACTGATTTTCTTAAAGTATAAATTTGATCATGTCACTTGCCTAACTTCGACTTACTCAAGCTCTTCAAAACCTGGCCCTTTCCTAATTTTCCAGTCTTTTTATATTTTATTTCCTTGTATACACGGTAGTCTACTTGCTCTTCCTGGGACATAACACTATCTGTGCCTTTGAATTGGCTGATCCCCATAGTAGGAATGTTTCCTTATGCACATTCCTAACTCCTAGAATCTTTGGTCTCCTCTAAAACTCCGTGTAAATATGGCCTTCTCCAGGAGATCTGTTCTGATCCTTCCAGTTGCTACTGTCATGCTTTCCACACCTTCCATTTTTCCTCTCTCTTCTATATTCTAATTTATATATGTTGTGCCCCTCCTCCACTATATTGGAAGGTAAGTTGCTTGAAGGTAGGTATTCCTTTTGCTTTCTTTTTGTATCCCTTCTTCCCCTTAGTAGTTAGTATAGTCAGATATAGAGTAAGCACTTAATAAGTGCAAGTTGATTGACCCTAATTGATAAAAGGAAACTCAGATTAGATATGCCTTCTCACCTAGTCAGATTTCCAAGACCAAGCACTTCTATTTTGAAAGAAGATGCATGCAATGGGTGATGGTTAACCCAAAGGAAAAACTTGCCAGTGGCAGAATTTCTGACACCATGGTGTAGGAGTGAAGCCCTCAGGGTTTGTAGAGGTGCAGCGAATTCATAGGCATATGCAGCATGCTTCATTAAGTTGCACAACCAGGGAATTTTATTTTTAAGGTGAACATTTATTGAATACTCAATCATAAAGAATATTTTTATTCTTCTAAATTAAGAGACTAAAACTTAACTCATTTTAGAAAATGAATAGCTAAACTTTACTTTAAAAAAAAAAATTTAAAAATATCCAAAGTTGTTGTTTTTCAGATATCAGGGCCTTCCTAGGCACACCCAGTATACTCTATATGCATTTCTGTGATTAGATTATTTGTCTATTTGCTAATAGGCCTCTAAATGCTATATTTTCTAGTTATTTTCCCTGCTTCTTATAATTTTTCTGTCTCCTCCCTAAGTTGGGCTGTCAACTGTCACTTCTCACTGCTGTCAATGTGCCTGCCTCTAACAGCCACCATCTCCAATTTGCTTTAAGCTGGATAACCAGATAATCAAGCTTGTCAGAATTTATCTAAAATAAAAGTAAATAGACTTTGAGTGAGGGCCTAAAATGCTCTTCTATGAATAATGTGCAAGAGCTTTGTGACATCTATTTTGAATCCTTGGGTCTTTTTATCCAGGTTTCCAGATAGCTGAACAACCTCCAATCATAATTGCAAGCCACCTCTAAATAAGTAAGGAGTTTTTATAATTGGGTTAAGGCATTTTGTTACTCAACAGTGGTGATACAACCTAATTACCCAAGATTCCTATATGTGAATAACTCATTAGCACCCAGACTTAGCATTGTAGAACAACTCTGAGGGAGTGAAACACAAGATAGATAAGTTTTAAGAAAAGAATCAGGCATGAAAAGATGGTGGGATGAAGTGGGAAAATATATTATCTGGATCCAAGGTCAAATTGATATCCAGGTAAACCTTGGAAACACTTATCTGCCACAATTTCATTTATACTGAGATCAAAAGTCCTTCAAATCTCCTCATTTCCTATACCTGAAATTCTACCATTAAAACTTAATTAATCCATTTATCTCAAAGCTTAGATGTACTTAAAATGGAAATAATCCTGAGTAGGATTACAGTTAAAGAGATTATGAATAATTTCTACTTTAGCATAAATGAAGGATATGTCTGCTTTAATGGGATTTTTTTATAGAGTTAGGAAAGAGAATGAGGTGAGTGTATACATGTGAGCCCATGGTAGGTTGGAAGCAGAGCTGAGAATAGTGAAAATGATGGCTCTAGAGACCTACAAAGTCTGTTCCACAATTTTGCCTCTGACTGACCTGCCAAGACTAGTGGGATGCTGTACTCAGGGTGCTAGGAAGGTGAAAGCCTGAGGAGTCTGTTCTGAGCTTGAGGAGTAAAGAAGGCAGTCCTAGAAGAGAACTGAACAGAGAGATGGAATGCTGCCAAAGCTAGAGCTGAGCTACTTCAAAAATCTGCCTTAGGTCACTCTGTCTTGACCAACATTCTCTTGACACCAGAGCATATTTATTCATCTTGCAAATGGTTGCTAACAGGATATTCACTACCCATCTCAAACTAAACACAAAATCTAAAGGAAAGATGCTCATTCTTGTTTCTTCAGCCTTTGTTCTATATCAGATTTTTTCTTAAGGAAAAAAAATCATTTTAAATGTAGCTTTTAAAAAATAAACTGTATTTTTAAAAAGGGAACCATTCAGTCAAGACCGTTGGAGGTGTATAAAACCCCATTACTAGAAAGAAGTTCAGAGCTGCTAAATTCTATTAGGGTAAGGGTCATATCTGTTAAATGTCTGTCTGCTTTCTTTTGGGAAGATGAAGTAGAAATAAGCTGAGCATTATATCACAATTTCAATAAGATACTAATATATCTCATCCTCCATTACTTTTTAATTTTTTTTTTTGGGGGGGGGAACCACTAGGAAGAATGCTCCCAACCGAGGTACTAATCCTAATAGAGATTCACACTGCATACCACATTGAACTTAGAAGGGAAAGAAAGCATCATGGCATAGGGGAAGAATATTTGCTTAGGATCAAAAGTAAAACTGTTATGCAGGGACAAAACTTTTGGAGCCAGTTTCTCTCATAAATCTTGTATCTAATATATATATATATATATATATATATATATATATATATATTAACAAACCTTGAACAATAACACCACAAAATAGTCAAAGGATATGAACAGATAGTCCTCAAAAGAAAAAAAAAGCAATCTATAAACAACCATATGGAAAAAAACAATATTCAAACTCACTAACAATTAAAGAAATATGAATTAAAACAACTCTAAGTTTCTACTAAATATCCAATCAAACTGGAAAAAAAGACTTTAAAAAAAAAAAAAGGAAAACTACAATTGTTGAAAAACCTGTGAGAGGAGAGCCATACTAATGCACTGTAGGTGGGGCTATAAAATGGGCCAACCATTTAGGACAGTTATTTAGATCTAGTCAATAGATAATACCAGTCAATAAATATTTATTAAGTATCTATTCTATGTAAGGCACCTATACTAAGTTTTAGATACAGATAGGAGAAAATAAAAAGTTAGCTCCTAACCTCAAAGAGCTCACAAAGTAAGTAAAAAATACAAAAAAAGAAGCTAAAAAATAGTGGAGGGGGAGATTTCCTAACTTGAGGTTATAAAAGAGAGGTCAAAGAATTTCCAGAACTGTATAGTCAGGTGAGAAATAAAGAGATTTCAGAGCTGAAATCCCTTATTAAATGAAGTTTTGGGGATTGTATGGTTTCACCCTCCAATCAGAAAGGCAGAAGGTAGTTATGATACAAAGCACCAAGGCTGATGATGTTTTGTAGCATGATGAGGCTTTATCAGTAATGGACTTTTGGGAGCGTAGTAAAGTCAGAAAAGCTCCAGAATAGTGCAGCCAGATAAAAAATGAGGAACTATACACAAGAAGGCATTAAATTATGCACACATACTCAATTACCCAGCAATGGGGCAGCTAGGTTGCACAGTTGAAAGAGTGCCAAATATGGAGTGAGAAAGACTTGACTCCAAATCTAGTCTCAGATACTCACCAGCTGTGTGATACTGGGCAAGTCACTAAATCTTCTTTGACTCAGTTTCCTCTTATATAAAATGAACTGGAGAAGGAAATGACATTACACTCTAGTATCTTTGCCAAAAAATAAAAAGATCTTAGATAAGATCACAGATACAATTAAACCACACAAATTATCATTAAGATTATTCTATAAAGAGATCAAAGGAAAAACAGAATTTTTTGTTATAGACATGTACCAGAAAGTAGAAAGGTACCCATCCGTTAGGGGATGCCTACAAAAATAATCATACTACATGAATGTAAAAGAATAGTATTTTGTCTTAAGAAATCACAAAAGGGATGGATTGAAAGCAATATTAGAAGATTTGTAGGAATTAATGAAAAAAAAGAGTAATTTATTTGATGACTAAAAATAGCTTCTTTAAAGAAAAGTACCTAAAAAACATGAGACCTTTGATCAATTGAGTGAACAATTACAGTTCAAAGCAGATGATGATGTAGCCTGCCTCCTATGTCTTGAAAGAGAGGTGATGGCTTAAATGGGTGGAAAGAGATATACATTGTTAGACATGGACCAGTTGTGAATTTGTTTTGCATGAACAGTTCTTAATTGTTATGAGAATTTTTCTGCAGGTGTTCTTTCATAATCTTCCTCAATTAGTGCATTTTTTTGGTTGTTGAGATCAGCTCCAAGTAATACTGTAGGTATACCTCATCCATATACAATTGTTTATCTGAGAATTTTTGCCCTTTTTTGTACCCCCCAGAAAATTTTGTTGATTTAAAACAAAGGCTTTTTTTTTCTTTTTTTAACTTTTTTTTTTTTTTTTTTTGGTGGGGGGTAGTGGAGAGGTATGAAATGGCAATGGAGGTAATGATAGAGCTTTAAAAAAAAAAAAGAAAGAAAGAAAGAAAGAAAAGGGAAAAAAAATTTAAAAAAGATCTTGGACTTCCCACAAAAGAGAAAATTTGCCTTGGATGCCTTGAGAAGCACCAGCTAAAAACCCTTTGGGCTCCAAGGCAAATTTTGTAGGCACTACAAATATCCGTTTTAATCTCTTGACTCCCTTTTCACTTGCTCCCATGTAGAAACAGAGACTTCATTCAAACCATTATCTTTGAAATTGCATTCTACACTAAAGCTAGCTTCCCATCCTCCACTTTCTATAGGTACAGGAAAAAAATTGCTTCATTTTTTAATGACCTTAATCACACCTTGCATAGGTATAGTTCTTCAGCACAATTTAATTTCTTTGTTTATTATGTTGTCTTTTTATTCCCAGTGCCTAAAACAGTAAGTTCTTTTAAAAAATGAATGTTGAGCTGAATTTTGTCCTCTTCCCAGCACCCTAGCAGTAATGAGATTTGTAGGGAGGAGACAAATAGCTGTATATATTTCCCTTTGCTCAGAAATGCAGCATCTGAATCTCCTGAGAATAACTTATACAAACTTTTTATCACCTCTAACACTGAGTCCTCTTCTATGTACATATTAGATATTTAATAAATATTTGTTGAGAAAACAAAAAAAAAAGTTCTTTTAAACTAAAAAGTTAAAAATAAAATTTCCTTACTTTAAATGTCTCCCTTTGCTCAATCTAATGCAGAATGTCCAAAGTGATTTTTCTAAAAACCAGTTCTAATCATGGCACTTCCATGCTTAGTAAAAGTCAATGGCTCTTTCAGTACAGGGATCAAATCCAAACTTGTGTTTAACATTTAAAGCACTTTACAACTGACTTCAATCTACCTTTCCAGTCTCATCGTCTGTTACTACCTTTAATACCCTATATATTTATTCCAACCTGTCTTATTAGTTTCTCACATATGATGTTTCACCTTCCATCATTGTGCACAGGCAACTATCCCTGGAATGCATTTCTTCCTCATTTGCAACTCATGGAAATTTTAACTTCAAAACCTCATCTCGAATATCACATTTTACAAAACTTTTTTTGATTACATTTCTAAATGCTAATCTCTCCCCCTGCCCTCACGCCTGCCAGCTCCCTCTACATATACAAAAATTATCTTGAATCTATTTTATATACCCTCATATTGTACATGTTATCTTCCCTGATTTCTGCATTTATCTTTCTAGAACTAAGCACAGTGCTTGACAAATAGTAATAAATAAATGGTTATTAATTGATTAAACTTCTCCTATTCCTTTTTATAGAAAACAAAGATTTAGAGAAAAATATAATTGATCTCAAATCACACAACTAGTCAAACCAGAATTAAAAACCATTTATGAGAGATCACAGTGAAGTTTTCTCTCTATTAGAAAAAAATACAAAGTGTCAACTGTATGCATACTAAACATGAAGTCTTCAGACTAGTCAGAAAATATTCAAATCCTTGCTCAGTCCCTTTTGCTATCCATGGTCATGGCTAATAGATGGTAAGAAAATGTAGTAGAAGGAGATAATGAGATCATATGTGTAGTCTAATAAAAAGTTCAACTGCTAAAAGAAGTAGGAATTATGAACAAAAATGGCAATGAGGGTTTTCTCTAGATTTCAATTATTCCTATACTTCCTCTCATCACCATTGATAATGGAGTGTTGGCTGTACCTCTAAACACTGTGATACTATGAAATATCTAACTGTGATAAATGTTATCACTTTAACATCTGGGAAGCTGATTGCCAAGTAGAAAACCTTTTCATCTGATCTACAGTGTTAAAATGCTGCCTACAGAAGATGTTTGTGACTTCAAAATCATTATGAGCTAAAAATAAGCACCAAGCAACCTATTTGGTATTTGACAAAATATATGGTGAAAGAATTTAGAAAAGTGTGAACATCAGCAATAATATAGCATCCATAACATCAATATCAAGAAAGGATGTTGGTAATGACATAGAATATAAGTACTTTTAAGTATACAATGAGTACATTTATATATACTTTTAAATTTTTTTTAATTTGGGAGATATACATGAAAATTTTAGTACTTTGGAGTTGAAAGGAAATGTATCCAATTAATCTCTCTTGAGAATGATGTCAACAAAAACCAAGAATCTACAAAATTCAGGTTACACACACATACACACACACACACACACACACACACACACACACACATACCCTTTCTTTTTATCCATGTAAGGGACTGGTAAGGATAGTTGTCCTTGATAAACCTAGAGCAACTCAATTTGTCTTTTCCCATAAAACACCATCCCCTTCCTGCCTTACCTACATATTGTCTAGGGAACAATCATCCTCTAGTCTTCCACTTAGTAACTTTGGTGTCACTGACTACTATCTCTCACCTCACATATCAAATCTGTTGCAAGACCTGACAATTTTTTTTAATGAAGAATATTTTGAGGTCATTTTTATTATTTATATGTAAAAATTTTAACATTTCAAAAATAAATTTTGAATTCCAAATTCCCTTTTCCCTCTCCTCTCCCTGTCTTGAGAAGACTGGTATTTTGATAGAGATTATACATGTACTATCATGCAAAATATGTTTCTATATATTAGACATTTTGCAAAAAAGAGCATAGAGCAAAAAAAAAAGGTGTTTTTTAAAAGTATGCTTTGATCTATATTCAGATTATATTATTTCTCTGGAGATAGTATTTTTTTCATCACGGACCTTTGGAATTGTCTTGGATCACTGTAGTGCTCAAAATAGCTAATTATGGTTCTGCTTGTTTTGTCCAGCATCAATTCATGTAAACTTTCTAAAAGACTTTATAAAATCAACTTGATCATCATTTTTTATAGAACAATAATATTTTATTACCTTCACATACCACAATGTATGTAGGTATTCCCTGTTTTGATGGGAATCTGCTCATTTTCCAATTCTTTACTACCACATACATTTGTTTTAATTTGCATTTCTCTAATCAATAATAATTTAGAGCATTTTTATATGACTATAGATAGTTTTAATTTCATCATCTGAAAATTGTCAGTTCACATTTATCATTTATCAACTTTTATCATTTATCAATTGAGAAATGACTTGTATTTGCATAAATTTGACACAATACTTTATATATTTTAGAAATGAGGCCTTTATCAGAAACATTGATTGTATGGTGTCAGAATTTTTTCCTCAGATTTCTATTTCCATTTTAATCTTGATTGTGTTGGTTTTGTTTGTGCAAAATTTTATTAATTTAATATAATCAAATTAAATTAATATAATCAAACTTGTCCATTTTGCATTTCATAATGTTCTCCAGTTTTTCTTTGGTTATAAATTGCTCCCTTCTCCAAATATCTAATAAATAAATTATCCCTTGCTCTTCTAATTTGCTTATGATATCACCCTATATGCCCAAATCATGTACCTATTTTCACCTTATTTTGGTATGGAGTGTGAGATGTAAGTTTCTGACTTTTTTCCCCCAGTTTTCCCAGTAATTTTTATGAAATAATGACTTTTTATCCCAAAAGCTAGAGTTTGAGGGTTTGTCAAGTATTAGAATACTGTAGTCACTGATTGTTGTGCCATGTGTATATATCCTATTCCACTGATCCTCGTTCTATTTGTTAATCAGTACAAATGGTTTTGATGATTGCTGTTTTATAATATAGTTTAATTTATAATACTATAATATAGTATAATATAGTTTATAATATAGTATATTATATATAATAAAGTCTGGTACTGCCAAGTCACCATCATTTATATTTTTTCATTCATTCCCTTTATATTCTTGACCTTTTGTTCTTTCAGATGAATTTTGCTGTTATTTTTTCCAGCTCTATATAATATTTTTTTGGCAGTTTTTTTAGTATGGTACTGAACAAGTAGACCAATTTGGGTAGAATTATATTTTTATTATATTACCTTGGTCTATCCATGAGCAACTGATATTTTTCCAATTATTTAGTTCTGACTACATTTATATGAGAAGAGTTTTGTAATTATGTTTATATAGTTTCTGGGTTTATCTTGGCATGTAGACACTCAAATATTTTATTTTGTCAATAGTTATTTTATTTTATTTTATTTTATTTTATTTAATAGCCTTTTATTTACAGGATATATGCATGGGTAACTTTACAGCATTAACAATTGCCAAACCTCTTGTTCCAATTTTTTACCTCTTACCCCCTCACCCCCTCCCCCAGATGACAGGATGACCAGTAGATGTTAAATACATTAAAATATAAATTAGATACACGATAAGTATACATGACCAAAACGTTATTTTGCTGTACAAAAAGAATCAGACTCTGAAATATTGTACAATTAGCTTGTGAAGGAAATCAAAAATGCATATGTGCATAAATATAGGGATTGGGAATTCAGTGTAATGGTTTTTAGTCATTTCCCAGAGTTCTTTCTCTGGGCATAGCTGGTTCAGTTCATTACTGTTCCATTGGAAATGATTTGGTTGATCTCATTGCTGAGGATGGCCGGGTCCATCAGAACTGGTTATCATTTAGTATTGTTGTTGAAGTATATAATGATCTCCTGGTCCTGCTCATTTCACTCAGCATCAGTTCGTGTAAGTCTCTCCAGGCCTTTCTGAAATCATCCTGTTGGTCATTTCTTCAGAACAGTAATATTCCATAATATTATATACCACAATTTATTCAGCCATTCTCCAACTGATGGACATCCATTCAGTTTCCAGTTTTTAGCCACTACAAAAGGGCTGCCACAAACATTCGTGCACATACAGGTCCCTTTCCCTTCTTTATAATCTCTTTGGGATATAATCCCAGTAGTAACACTGTGGATCAAAGGGTATCAGTTTGATAACTTTTTGAGCATAGTTCCAAACTACTCTCCAAAATGGTTGGATTCGTTCACAACTCCACCAACAATGCATCAATGTCCCAGTTTTCCCGCATCCCTTCCAACAATCATTATTATTTTTCCTGTCATCTTAGCCAATCTGACAGGTGTGTAGTGATATCTTAGAGTTTCTTAATTTGCATTTCTCTGATTGTAATGACTTGGAGCATCTTTTCATATGACTAGAAATAGTTTCAATTTCTTCATCTGAGAATTGTCTGTTCATATCCTTTGACCATTTTTCAATTGGAGAATGGCTGATTTTTTTATAAATTAGAGTTAATTCTCTATATATTTTGGAAATGGGCTTTATCAGAACCTTTGACTGTAAAAATATTTTCCCAGTTTATTGCTTCCTTCTAATCTTGCCTGATTAGTTTTGTTTGTACAAAAACTTTTTTCAGTTTGGTATAATCGAAATTTTCTATTTTGTGATCAGTAATGATTCTAGTTCTTCTTTGGTCATAAAGACCTTCCCTTCCACAGGTCTGAGGTAAATTATCCCATGTTCCTTCTAATTTATTTAATTTCATTCTTTATGCCTAGGTCATGAACCCATTTTGACCTTATCTTGGTGTTGACGTTAGTATGGATCAATGCCTAGTTTCGCCATATTTAAAGTTTCAATTTTCCCAGCAATTTTTATCAAACAGTAAGTTCTTATCCCAAAGCTGGATCTTTGGGTTTCAAAGGACTAGGTTGCTATTTTGTTGACTGTTTATCCTTGAACCTAATCTATTCCACTGATCAACTAATCTATTCCTTAGCCAATACCAAATAGTTTTGGTAACTGCTGCTCTATAATATAATTTTAGATCTGGTACAGCTAAGCCACCATTATTTGATTTTTTTCATTAATTCCTTGAATTCTTGACCTTTTGTTTTTCCATATGAACTTTGTTGTTATTTTTTCTAGGTCATTAAAATAGTTTTTTGGGACTCTGATTGGTATAGTGCTAAATAAATAGATTAGTTTAGGTAATATTGTCATCTTTATTATATTTGCTTGCCCTATCCAAGAGCATTTAATATTTTTCCAATTGGTTAGATCAGACTTAATTTGTGTGAAAAGTGGTCCTTAATTTTGCTCATAAAGTTTCTGATTTTCCCTTGGAGATAGATTCCTAATATTTATATTATCAGTAGTTACTTTAAATGAATTTTCTTTGTAACTCTGACTGTTGGATTTTGTTATGATATATAAGAATGCTGATGACTTATGTGGTTTATTTTATAACCAGCAACTTTGCTAAAGTTGTGGATTATTTTCTAATAACTTTTTAATAGAATCTCTGGGGTTCTCTAAGTATACCATCATGTCATTGGCAAAAAGTGATAATTTGGTTTCCTCATTGCCTATTCTTATTTCTTTAATCTCTTTCTCAGCTCTTATTGCTAAAGCTAGCGTTTCTAATACAATATTAAATAGTAACGGTGATAGTGGGCAATCTTGTTTCACTCCAGATCTTATTGGGAATGGTTGCAGTTTGTCTCCATTACATATGATGCTTACTGATGGTTTTAAATAGATGCTGCTGATTTCAATAGTTATTTTAAATGGAATTTTTCTATCTTATGCTGCTGGACTTTGTCAGTAATATATAGACATGCTAATGAATTGTGTGGGTCTATTTTATATTTTGCAACTTTGCTAAAGCTGTTAATTATTTCAAGTAGGCTTCTGGATTATTTTCTAGGATTCTTTAAGTATATCATCTGCAAAGAATGATATTTTTATCTCTTCATTGCCTATTCTAATTCCTTTAATTTCCTTTTCTTTCTTATTGCTAAAGCCAGCATTTCTAATACAATATTGAGTAATAGTGCAACAATGCGCATCCTTTCTTTACCCTAGATCTTATTGGGAGCAAGTTCAATTCTTCCCCATTACCAATAATGCTTGCCATTGGCTTAAGATAGATACTGCTTATGATTTTAAGAAAAATTCCCTTTATCGCTATGCTCTCTAGTATTTTTATAGGAATGGGTGCTATATTTTGTCAAAAGCTTTTTCTGCATCTATTGAGAATACCATATGATTTCTATTGTTTTGTTATTGATATGGTTGCTTATGGTAAGTTTTCCTGATATTGACCCAGCCCTACATTCCTGGTATAAATCCCACTTGGTCATAGTATATTATGCTGCTGATAAGTTGTTGTAATCTCTTTGCTAATGTTGTATTTATATTTTTTTTTGCTTCAACGTTCATTAGGCATATTGTTCTTAATTTTCTTGCTCTCTTTTGTCTCTTCCTGGTTTAGGTATAAGTACCATATTTGTGCCATAGAAGAAATTTGGCAGTTCTCCTTCTTCATTTATTTTTCCAAATAGTTTACTAGTATTGAAATTTGTTGTTCTTTAAATGTTTGGTAGAATTCACTTATGAATCTATCTGGCCTAAGATATTTTTTCTTAGGGATTTCCCTAATGATTTCTTCAATTTCTTTTTTAAAAATTGTTTTCACCAAGAAACTTTTCTCACTTTATAGAAAAGTGGGAGGGGAAAAGGGAAAAGGAAAGAGGTAGGCTAACTAGAAGGGAAAACAAATAGTAGGAGAAAGGTATAAGAAAGGGAGGATCTTTAAAGAGGGAAGACTGCTTGAAGCAAGTAGTACTTATAAGTAAAATACTGGAGAGGAGGGAAAGGGGAAAAAGAAAGAGAAAAGTATAATTTGGGGTTAATATGATGGTAGGAAATACAGAATTAGTAGTTTTAACTGTAAATGTGAATGGAGTGAACTCTCCCATAAAATGTAAGCAGATAGCAGACTGGATTAAAAGCCAGAATCTGTGGTGTTCTCTTTTTTTAAAATATAATGTTTCTCTCTGGGAGCAGGTTTCCTTGGAGAGGTTTTCTGGAGACAACCTTAGTTTCAGCTACAAGTAATAATCACTCCAAAGGCAGTCAGGTGATAAAAGTTCAAATGTTTATTTTCTCCTTCCTTGGGCCCAGTTAGCTTTCTTAGAGGCCTTAGCTTTCCTTGGTTCCGAGAGCTCTCACAGCTAATCTTTTACCTCTGCCAGCTTCGGCTTCTCTTCTTCCAAATGTCTCCAGCCAGCACCAAGATGAAAGTTGGAATGAATCTGACTCCACCTCCGAGAGTGGGCTTGTGGGCTTCCTCCCAGAGTGCTCCTCTCTGAGAGAGAGGGCTTCTGGGCTCTCCCAGAGTGCTCCTCTCTGACTCTTGGCAATGTTCCAAAGTGACTTGTGGCTCTACCTCAGCTCCAACTCTTGACTTCTTCTGAACTGCCCTGACTGGCTCACTGAAGCTCTATTTATGCTGGGTGTAAAAGGTTGACTCCTCCTATGAGGGAGGGATTGTAGGATCCGAGAGTGGGATTATGGGTTTCCTCCCAGAGTGCTCTCTGGCCCTAAGAGCTTCTTGCTTATATGAGCTCTCTAAAGGTATGAACACAAGCATTTGTTTCTATAAGTTTCACTTAGTACCTTGTTTCTTCTGGCCCATAACATCTCCTTGTAAGATCAGATCAATCATATTGAACCATGCTAAATTAGATAATTATTGTCTCTATCAACTCTAATGAGTTAACACTTTGTAAGGATTCCAACAAGAATCCTACAATATGTTGCTCATAAGAAACACATTTAAAGAACAATGCATACAGAGTAAAAGTAAAAGGCTAGAGAAGAATCTATTATGCTTCAGGTAAAGTTAAAAAAAAAATCAGGCGTAGCCATCCTGATCTCAGATCAAGCAAAAGAAAAAAATTGAACTAATTAAAAGAGATAAGAAAGGAAACTATATCTTGCTAAAAGGTACCATAGATAATGAAGCAATATCAATATTAACTATATATGTACCAAGCAGTGCAACAACTAAATTCCTAAAGGAGAAGTTAAGAGAGTTGCAAGAATAAATAGACAGTAAAACTATAATAATGGAAGATCTCAACCTTGCTTTCTCAGAACTAGATAAATCAAACCATAAAATAAATAAGAAAGAAATTAAAGAGATAAATAGAATACTATAAATGCTAGATATGATAGATCTTTGGAGAAAATTGAATGGAGACAGAAAGGAGTACACTTTCTTCTTGGCAGTTCCTGGAACTTATACAAAAAGTGACTATATATTAGGACATAAAGATCTCAAAATCAAATGCAGAAAGGCAGAAATAGTAAATGCATTTTTTTTCAGATCATGATGAAATAAAAATTACATTTAATAAAAGGCCAGGAAAAAATAGACCAAAAAGTAATTAGAAACTAAATAATCTCCTCCTAAAGCATGAATGAATGAATGAAACAGCAAATCATAGAAACAACCAATAACTTCATCCAAGAGAATGACAATAATAACACAACATACCAAAATTTGTGGGATGCAGCCAAAGCAGTAATAAGGGGAAATTTGATATCTCTAGATGCTTACTTGCATAAAATAGAGAAAAAGAATATCAGTGAATTGGGATTGCAACTAAAAAAAAAGCTAGAAACAGAACAAATTTAAAAACCCAAATCAAATACCAAAATTGAAATTCTAAAAATAAAAGGAGAGATCAATAAAATTGAAAAGAAAAAAAACTATTGAATTAATAAATAAAACAAAGAGTTGCTTTTATGAAAAAAAAACAACAAAATAGATGAATCCTTAGTTAATTTGATTAAAAAAAGGAATGAGGAAAGTCAAATTATTACTTTCAAAAATGAAAAGGGAGAACTACCCACCAATGGAGAGGAAACTAGAGCAATTATTAGTAGTTATTTTGCCTAATTTTATGCCAATAAATTTGAAAACCTGAGAGAAATGGAGGAATATGTAAAAAAATATAGATTGTCCAGATAAACAGAAAAGGAAAAAAAAAACTTAAATAGTCCCATTTTAGAAAAAGAAATAGAACAAGCTATTAATCAACTCCCTAAGAAAAAAATTCCCAGGACAGATGGATTTACATGTGAATTCTACCAAACATTTAAAGAACAATTATCTCCAAAACTATATAAATTATTTGAAAAAATAGGGAATGAAGGACTCCTACCAAATTCCTTGTATGAAACAGACATGGTACTGATACCTAAACCAGGTAGGATGAAAACAGAGAAAGAAAATTATAGACCAATCTTCCTAAAGAATATTGATGCAAAAATCTTAAATAAAATATTAGCAAAGAGATTATCAAAAATCATCCCCATGATAATACACCACACCCAAGTAGGATTTATAACAGGAATGCAGGGCTGGTTCAATATTAGGAAAACTATTAGCATAATTGACTATATCAACATCCAAATTAACAAAAACCATATGATTATCTCAATAAATGCAGAAAAAGCATTTGATAAAATTCAACACCCATTCCTAATAAAAACACTGGAGAATATAGGAATAAATGGACTTTTCCTTAAAACAGTCAGTAGCATCTATTTAAAACCATCATCAAGCATCATATGTAATGAGGATAAACTGGAGCCATGCCCAATAAGATCAGGGGTGAAACAAGGTTGCCCAGCATCACCATTATTATTCAATATTGTATTAGAAATGCTAGCTTTGCCAATAAGAGAATAAAAAGAGATTAAAGGAATTAGAGTAGGTAAGGAGGAAACCAAATTACTATTCTTTGCAGATGATATGATGGTATATTTAGAGAACCCTAGAGAATTAACTTAAAAACTATTGAAAATAATCCACAACAGTAGCAAAGTTGCAGGATACAAAATAAATACACATAAATCATCATCATTCTTATATATCACTAACAAAATCCAAAATTCAATATTGTATTAAAAATGCTAGCCTTGGCAATAAGATAAGAAAAAGAGATTAAAGGAATTAGAGTTGGTAAAGAGGAAATCAAATTATCACTCTTTGCAGATGATATGATGCTATACTTAGAAAACCCCAAAGAATGAAATAAAAAAATAGAAATAATCCACCAATTTAGCAAAGTTGCGGGATACAAAATAAATCCACATAAATCATCAGCATTTTTATGTATCACTATCAAAATCCAAGAGCAAGAGATACAAAGAGAAATTCCATTTAAAATGACTGTCAATAGTATAAACTATTTGGGAATTTATCTGGCCAAGGGAAAGTCAGGAACTATATGGACAAAACTACAAAACACTTTCCACACAAAGTCAGATAAAAGCAATTGGAAAAATATCAAGTGCTCTTGATTAGGTCAAGCGAATATAATAAATATGACAATACTCCCTAAACTAATCTATTTATTTAGTGCTATACCATCAAACTCCCAAGAAACTATTTTACTGATGTAAAAAAAAATTATCTGGAAGAATAAAAGGTCAAGAATTTCAAAGGAATTAATGAAAAGAAAAGCAAATTAAAGTGGTCTAGCTGTACCATATCTAAAACTATATTATAAAGCAGCAATCATCAAAACCATTTGGTACTGGCTAAGAAATAAAGAAGTTGATGAGTGGAATAGGTTAGGTTCACAGAACAATATAGTCAATGACTATAGCAATCTAGTGTTTGACAAACCTAAAGGCCCCAGTTTTGGGGATAAGAATTCACTATTTGACAAAAACTGCAAGGAAAACTGGAAACTACTATGGCAGAAAGTAAGCATAGACCTACACCTAACACCATATACCAAGATAAGATCAAAATGGGTTCATGATCTAGACATAAAGAATGATATTATAAATTAATTAGAAGAACATAAGATAGTTTACCTCTTAGACCTGTGGAGGAGGAAGAAATTTGTGACCAAAGAACTAGAGGTCATTATTGATCACAAAATAGATAATTTTGATTATATTAAGTTTAAAAGTTTTTGTACAAACAAAACTAATGCAGATGAGCTTAGAAAGGAAAATATTTTTATATTCAAAAGTTATGATAAAGGCCTCATTTCTAAAATATGTAGAGAATTGACTCAAATTTATAATAGGTTAAGCCATCATCCAGTTGATATCCAGTCAGAGGATATGAACAGACATTTTTCAGATGAAGAAATTAGAACTATTTGTAGTCACATGAAAAAGTGCTCCAAATCACTATTGATCAGAGAATTGCATATTAAAGCAACTCTGATATACCACTACACACCAGTCAGATTGGCTAAGAATAACAGAAAACTATAATGACCACTGTTATGGAGGGGATGTGGGAAAACTGGGATACTGATACATTGTTGGTGTAACTGTGAATGAATTAAACCATTCTGGAGAGCAATTTGGAACTATGCTCAAAAAATTATCAAACTGTGCATACCCTTTGTTTTTTGTTTTTGTTTTTTTTTTTATTTAATAGCCTTTTATTTACAGGATATATACATGGGTAACTTTACAGCATTAACAATTGCCAAACCTCTTGTTCCAATTTTTCACCTCTTACCCTACACCCACCCCTTCCCCTAGATGGCAGGATGACCAGTAGATGTTAAATATATTAAAATATAAATTAGATACACAATAAGTATACCTGACCAAAACGTTATTTTGCTGTACAAAAAGAATCAGACTCTGAAATACTGTACAATTAGCTTGTGAAGGAAATAAAAAATGCAGGTGTGCATAAATATAGGGATTGAATTCAATGTAATGGTTTTAGTCATCTCCCAGAGTTCTTTTTCTGGCATAGCTAGTTCAGTTCATTACTGCTCCATTAGAAATGATTTGGTTGATCTCGTTGTTGAGGATGGCCTGATCCATCAGAACTGGTCATCATATAGTATTGTTGTTGAAGTATATAATGATCTCCCTGGTCCTGCTCATTTTCACTCAGCATCAGTTCATGTAAGTCTCTCAATCCTTTCTGAAATTATCCTTTGGTCATTTCTTACAGAACAGTAATATTCCATAATTTTCACATACCACAATTTATTCAGCCATTCTCCAACAGATGGACATCCATGCAGTTTCCTGTTTTTAGCCACTACAAAAGGGCTGCCACAAACATTCGTGCACATACAGGTCCCTTTCCCTTCGTTATAATCTCTTTGGGATATAATCCCAGTAGTAACACTGCTGAATCAAAGGGTATGCACAGTTTGATAACTTTTTGAGCATAGTTCCAAACTACTCTTCAAAATGGTTGGATTCGTTCACAACTCCACCAACAATGCATCAATGTCCAGTTTTCCCCATCCCCTCCAACAATCATCATTATTTTTCCTGTCATCTTGCCAATCTGACAGGTGTGTGGTATCTTAGAGTTGTCTTAATTTGCATTTCTGATTAATAATGACTTGGAGCATCTTTTCATATGACTAGAAATAGTTTCAATTCTTCATCTGAAATTGTCTGTTCATATCTTTGACCATTTTTCAATTGGAGAATGAGCGATTTTTTATAAATTAGAGTTAATTCTCTATATATTTGAAATGAGGCCTTTATCAGAACCTTTGACTGTAAAATATTTTCCCAGTTTATTGCTTCCCTTCTAATCTTGTCTGTATTAGTTTTGTTTGTACAAAAACTTTTCAGTTTGGTATAATCGAAATTTTCTATTTGTGATCAGTAATGATCTCTAGTTCTGCTTTGGTCATAAAGACCTTCCCCTTCCACAGGTCTGAGAGGTAAACTATCCTATGTTCCTCTAATTTATTAATAATTTCATTCTTTATGCCTATTTCATGAACCCATTTTGACCTTATCTTGGTGTACGGCGTTAAGTATGCATCAATGCCTAGTTTCTGCCATATTAGTTTCCAATTTTCCCAGCAATTTTTATCAAACACTAAGTTCTTATCCCAAAGCTGGATCTTTGGGTTTGTCAAAGACAAGGTTGCTATATTTGTTGACTGTTTTATCCCTTGAACCAATCTATTCCACTGATCAACTAATCTATTCCTTAGCCAATACCAAATAGTTTGTAACTGCTGCTCTATAATATAATTTTAGATCTGGTACAACTAAGCCACCATCATTTGATTTTTCATTAATTCCCTGAAATTTTTGACCTTTGTTTTCCATATGAACTTTGTTGTTATTTTTTCAGGTCATTAAATAGTTTTGGGAGTCTGATTGGTATAGCGCTAAATAAATAGATTAGTTTATAATATTGTCATCTTTATTATATTTCCGCCCTATCCAAGAGCATTTAATATTTTCAATTGGTTAGATCGACTTAATTTTTGTGAAAAGTGGTCTGTAATTTTGCTCATAAAGTTTCTGATTTTCCTTGCGAAGATTCCTAAATATTTTATATTATCAGTAGTTACTTTAAATGGAATTTCTCTTTGTAACTCTGACTGTTGGATTTTGTTAGTGATATATAAGAATGCTGATGACTTATGGGTTTATTTTATAACCAGCAACTTTGCTAAAGTTTGGATTATTTCTAATAACTTTTAGCAGAATCTCTGGGGTTCTCTAAGTATACATCATGTCAATGGCAAAGAGTGAAATTGGCTTCCTCATTGCCTATTCTTATTCCTTTAATCTCTTTCTCAGCTCTTATTGCTATAGCTAACGTTTCTAATACAATATTAAATAGTAACGTGATAGTGGGCAACCTTTTTCCTCCAGATCTTATTGGGAATGGTTGCAGTTTGTCTCCATTACATATGATGCTTACTGATGGTTTTGAATAGATGCTGCTGATTATTTTAAGGAAAAGTCCATTTATTCCTATACTCTCATGTGTTTTTAATAGGAATGGATGTTGGATTTTATCAAATGCTTTTTCTGCATCTATTGAGATGATCATATGGTTTTGTTAATTTGGTTATTAACATGGCCAATTATATTGATAGTTTTCCTAATATTGAACCAGCCCTGCATTCCTGGTATAAATCCTACTTGATCATAGTGTATTATCTTGGAGATGATTTTCTAGTCTTTTTGCTAATATCTTATTTAAGATTTTAGCATCAATATTCATTAGGGAGATTGGTCTATAATTTTCTTTCTGTTTTCAGCCTACCTGGTTTAGGTATCAGTACCATGTCTGTTGTCATAGAAGGAATTTGGTAGGACTCCTTCATTCCCTATTTTATCAAATAATTTATATAGCATTAGGGCCAATTGTTCTTTAAATGTTTGGTAAAATTCACATTAAATCCATCTGGTCCTGGGATTTTTCTTAGGGAGTTGTTTAATTGCCTGTTCTATTTCTTTTCTGAAATGGGACTATTCAACAATTTACTTCCTCCTCTTTAGTCTAGGAAGTCTGTATTTTTGAGGTAGTCATCCATTTCATTAGATTATCAAATTTATTGGCATAAAGTTGAGCAAAATAACTCTATTATTTCTCTAATTTCCTCTTCATTGGTGGAAAGTTCTCCTTTTCATTTTAAGACTACTAATTTCATTTTCCCCTTCTTTTCTAATCAGATTTACCAAAGGCTTATCTATTTTATTGGCTTTTCATAGAAGCAACTCTTAGTTTTATTAATTAGTTCAATAGTTTTTTACTTTCAATATTTTTAATTTCCTTTTAATTTTAGAACTCCAATTTAGTATTTGATTGGGGGTTTTTAATTTGGTCTTTTTAGTTTTTTAGTTGCAAGCCCAATTCATTAATCTTTTCTTTCTCTGTTTTATTCAAGTAAGCCTCTAAGGATATAAAATTCCCTCTTATTACCGCTTTGGCTGCATCCCACAAATTTTGGTATGATGTCTCATCATTGTCATTATCTTGAGTGAAATTATTAATTGTATTTATAATTTGCTCTTCACCAATCATTCTTTAAGATAGATTGTTTAGTTTCCAATACTTTTGGTCTATTTCCCTAACTTTTGTTGAATGTAGTTTTTATTGCATCATGATCTGAAAAGAAAGCATTTACTATTTCTGCTTTCTTACATTTAATTTGAGGTCTTTATGTCCTAATATATGGTTCAATTTTGAATAGGTTCCATGAACTGCTGAGAAGAAAGTATATTCCTTCTATCTCCATTCAATTTTTCCAAAGATCCAACATACCTAATTTTCTAATATTCTATTCTTCTTTAATTTCTTTCTTATTTGTTTTGTGGTTTGATTTGTCTAATTCTGAGAGTGCAAGGTTGAGATCTCCTACTATTACAGTTTGTTATCTATTTCTTCTTGCAACTCTTTAACTTCTCCTTTAGGAGTTGGATTGCATACCACTTGGTGCATATATGTTTAATATTGATATTGCTTCGTTGTTTATATACCCTTTAGCAGGATGAGTTTCCTCCATCTCTTTTAATTAGATCAATTTTACTTTTGCTTGATCTGAGATAAGGATGCTACCCTCTTTTTGACTTCACTTTTTGACACCTGAAGCATAATAGATTTTACTCCAGCCTTTACCTTTACTCTATATGTATCCCCCTGCTTTAAATGTGTTTCTTGTAAACAACATATTGTAGGGTTCTGACTTTTGATCCAGTCTGCTATCTGCCTCCTCTTTATGCGGGAGTTCATCCCATTCACATTTATGGTTAGAATTACTAAATCTGTATTTCCTGCCATCCTAATAACCCCAGATTGTGCTTTACTTGTTCTTGCCTCCCCAACCCTCTTTCCCCTTTTAAACTTATAATTCCCTCTTGTATCTCGATACTTATACTCTTTATAATCCCTCCCTCTCGCCCTTTGATTCTTTCCCCTTCCTTCCCTTATTACTCTTTTCTTTTCCCTTTTCCTCTCCCCCGTTTTTAATGAGGCGAGAGAGAATTTTCTCTACAACAAATGTCAATTATTTTTTCTTTGAGCCAACTCTGATGAGAGTAAGATTCACACAATGTTCCTACTCCTCTCTAAATTCCCTCAGATATGATAAGCTTCCTTTGCCTCTTTGTGGGATGTGGTTTCCCTCTTTTGATCCCTCCTTCCCACCTTATTCTGCCATCATCCCTTTTCCATATCTACTTCCCTTTTTTATGTTATATCAGTACAATCAAATTATACATGTATTCTTTTGTATATCCACAACAGAAATACAATTCTCAAGAGTTATTTTTACCTTTTCTGCATCTCTTGAGTTCTATGGTTGGAGATCAATTTTGTTTAGTTCTGTTTTCTTCAGAAACAAATGGAATTCATTTGTTTCATTAAATTCCATCTTCTTCCCTGGAAGAAAATGCTCAGCTTATGGGTAGTTTATTCTTGTGCATCCCAAGTTCTTGTGCCTTTCGGAATATCATATTCCAGGCCCTTCTTTCCTTTAATGTAGAGGCAGCCAGATCTTGGGTGATCCTTATTGTGGCACCTCGGTATTTAAATGGTTTTGGCTGCTTGTAAAATTTTTTCCTTAATCTATAGTTTTGAAATTTGCCACAATATTCCTTGGGGTTTTTATCTTAGGGTTTCTTTCAGAAGGTGTTCGATGAATTCTTTCAATACCTATTTTACCTTCTGATTCTATTACATCTAGAGTTCTCTTTGATGATTTCTTGTTAATAGTATCTAGGCTCTTTTTCATCATAGTTTTCAGAAAGTCCAATAATCTCAGATTATCTCTCCTAGATCTATTTTCCAAGTCTGTCGTTTTGAAGTAGATAATTCAAGGTTTTTCCAGTTTGTCATTTTTTTTTTTTTTGCTTGACTGGTCTTGCTGTCTCAATGAATCATTGATTCTATTTGTTCAGTTCTAATTTTTAAAATTATTTTCTTCATTAGCTTTTTACTTCTTTCTGAATGTCCAATGAGTTTTGAATGTATTGTTTTGGTCTGTGGAATTTTTCCATTTCACTAATTTTTTTTAGTAATTATTTTCTTTTTCCAATTCCACAGATCCTACTTTCTTGCAGTTCTTTGTCTTTTCCAATTACAAACCTACTTTCTAGTAATTCTTTATTTTTTCCAATTCACAATTCTTACTTTCCTGAGATTTTTTTTTTTTCCAATTCACCAATTTTGTTTCCCTGCACTTCCTGAATTTTTAACTTTCCAATTGTATTTCAGGAAGTTGTTTCCTCTCTTTTAAGGCTTCTCTTTCCTTTCCCCATTTATCTTCTAACTCTCTTTTGAGACTTTTAATGGTCTCTTCTATGAGAGCATCATGTAAAGGAGGATAGTCTGATGCATTTTGCTGTTTGAGGTCTCTTCAGGTTTGCTGACCTGCTCTTTTTCTGCATAAAGCTGTCGATCATTCTTTTCATCTTTTTATTCATGTTTTAAAGCCTTTAGGGTGGTCTCTAGGCAAAAGGGTTACCAGCTTCCTCTCAGAGCAGGGAAAGATGTAAAACCGATTTCGGCTCCGAGGTATGGAGTGCTCTAGGAGAGTTTTCCCTTCCCCAACAGGGAAGTTACGCACCTGGCCGAGCTATCAAACTGCTTAGTAGGGCTGAGTGGGTTAGGGATTGCCCTCGGCTAGAGACTAAGGGGTGAAAGTGTCACTGCCCCAGGCCGGAGCCTCTTGTGGGACTGTGAGTATTAGCAGCTGACCGCAGACCGCAGACCGCCCCAAACTCTGCCCCAGTGTCTCTGCCCGATGCAAATCGGCCCTGCAAAAGCTCTATGGTTCCAAGCCAAGCTCCCCACTGGGCAGATTGGAGGCTAACCCGGGCTGCGTCCTCCTGCTGTGCAGGATCACAACTGTCCCAAGGAAAAGCCTTGTACTGTGGGTTGGGGCTGCGCGCTTGTGCTGAGATCTGTGCCTTCATCCTCGGTTTGACACTCTCCTCAGAACCTAATTTCTCTCCCCGTCTGCGCCGATCTTCCCCTGGCCCCAACCAACCTTTTTCGGTGAGACGCAGATTTTCTTCGTCTGGTGGGTTGTTCTACTCTTATCTTTACAAATTGTAGCAGTCAAGACTATTTTTGAGGCTCGATATAATATTGATAAAGAGGGTAAGAGAAGAGCTTAGAAAGTCGTGTGTGTCTTCTCCGCCATCTTGGCTCCGCTCTGTGCATACCCTTTGACCCAGCAGTATTACTACTGGGCTTATATCCCAAAGAGATCTTAAAGGAGGGAAAGGGACCCACACATGCAAAAATATTTGTGGCAGCCCTTTTTGTAGTGCCTAGAAACTATATATAGTATAGTTAACTATAATTTTCTCTTTTTTGGTTTTCTTGGGGTCTCTGGGAGCAGCCTTCCTTTCAGTTCAGTAATCACCACAAGCAGCCAGGTGCTAAAGTCCAAATCCTTTACTGTCTCTTTCAGTCTTGTCTCCTCTCCTTGGGCCTGCTTAGCTTTCTTAGAAGCCTATTTCTCTCCTTGGTTCTGAGAGCTTGAGCTCCTGCCACCAGTCCTTTGCCTCTGCCAACTTCTCCAATGAATTCTGGCTAAGGCTTCTAGCTTATATGATCTACACTGAGTATAAACCAATCATTATATCATTAGGAAACCATTATTTATTGTAGGATTAAATCAGTGCTAAACTAGACTTAACCATTTTCTCCTCAATTACACTTATTACCTTGTTTCAAGTTCTGGTCCATAACACTACTGGGCTTTTATTCCAAAGAGATCTTAAAGGAGGGAAAGGGACCCACATGTGCAAAAATGTTTGTGACAGCCCTTTTTGTAGTGGCTAGAAACTGGAATATGAGTGGATGGTCATCAATTGGAGAATGGCTGAATAAATTGTGGTATACAAATACTATGGAATACTATTTTTATATAAAAAACGACAACCAGGATGATTTCAGAGAGACATGGAGAGACGTACATGAACTGATGCTAAGTAAAATGAGCAGAACCAGAAGATCATTATACACAGCAACAACAAGACTATATGATGATCAATTCTGATGGACATGGCTGTCTTCAACAATGAGATGATTCAAACCAGATCCATTTGTTCAGTGACAAAGAGAAATATCTATACCCAGAGAGATGCCTATGGGAACCAAGTATGGAACACAAAATAGCATTTTCACTCTTTCTGTTGTTTGCTAGCATTTTGTTTTCTTTCTCAGTTTTTCTTTTTCTTCCTTCTTGATCAGATTTTTCTTGTGCAGCAAGAAAACTGTATAAATATGTATACATATATTTCAATATATTTCATGTATTTCAATATATTTAACATGTATTGGACTATCTGCCAGCTAGAGGAGGGGTTGGAGGGAAGGAGTGGAAAAATTCAGAATAAAAGCTTTTGCAAGGGTCAATACTGGAAAAATTGCCCATGCATATGCTTTGTAAATAAAAAGTTATAATAAAAAAATAACTTAAATAAAATAAAGTGGAGCCAAGATGGTGGAGAATAGATGTGTCTCCATGTGACTTCCTTCAAGTTTCCCTCAAATCAAAAGCAGATTAAGCTTCTGAATTAGTTTTGGAGGGACAGAACCTACAAATATTTGGAGTACAACAGATTTTCTGAAGAAGATATTTTGAAAGAACTTCAGAAAAGGTCTGTTTCAATCAGGCAGCAAGAGAGGCAGCTGAGTCCATACTTCAGGGCAGTGAGCTTAAGGCAAGGAGCCTGGGTAGGGAGGCAGGATGTTGCTCTGTAGGCACACCAAGCAATCTACTGTGAGATTCTTAGGCTATTCTGTCCTGGTTACAAGTCAGTAAGTAGCTCAGCAAATTTGTTGCAAGACACCCAAAAGCAAATACAAAAGGCAAATTGTGAGTCTCTGAACCCCAGAATGCAAGATTTGGCCACATCTACCCAACACCAGAAATCAATCAGAAACACTGCCCTTGGGCAAACTGAAGCAGCTGTAACCCCTTTGCCTTAAGAATAGATCTCAACCCTTAACAAAAATGAATAAAAAGGCAAAAAGAACTTTGACCATAGACAGCTTTTATGGAGAAATAGAAGAACAGACCTCAAAACTTGAGGTTTCTAAAGACAAATCAGCTCCAGATGAAGTCCCAAAGAGTGATATGAGCTAGTTTTTACAAGGCTCTCTTGGAAGAATTCAAAAAGGATTTTAAAAGAGAATTAGAAGAAAAACGGGGAAAGAAAATGAGATCTTTGCAAGAGTGTATGGAAAACGAAAAACAGAAATTATCTGAAGAAAATGCCTTAAAAAATAGATATGAGGAAATGGAAAAAGTATATAACTTCCTACAAAATAGGTCTAATGAAATGGAAAAGACCAATTACTCCTTACAAAATAGATATGAAAAAAAAAACTAATTTGTTGAAAAACAACTTGTGAAATGGAAAAAAAAAATGCAATGAACAAAACAACTCATTTAAAAATTCAATAGGCCAAATACAAAAAGAACTAAAATAAAAAGATAACTGAAGAAAATAATTCACTAAAATTTAGAATTGAATAAATGGAAATGAATGACTTAAAGAGATATAAAGAATCAGTTTTTAAAAATAAATAAAAAATAGAAGAAAATATAAAATACCTCTATGAAAATAAACTAATTTGGAAAATAAATCTAGAAGAGACAATCTAAGGATTATTGGAAACTGAAAACCATGATGGAAAAAAAAGAGTCTAGACATCATCTTTCAGGAAATCATAAAGAAAAACTACATTGATTTCCTAGAACAAGAAGATAAAATAGTATATTTTCGCACCAATAACCTCCTGAAAGAGATCACCAAATGAAAACTCCAAGAAATATCATAGCTAAATTTTAGAAGTATCAAATCAAGGAGAAAATATTGTGAGCAGCCAGAAGGAAACAACTCAAATATCAAGGAGCCACAATCAGGATTACCCAGGACCTAGTAGCTTCCACCTTAAAGGCTCAAAGGGCCTATTATCTGATTTTCTGAAAGGCAAAGGAACATGGATTGCAGCCAAGAATCAACTATCCACCTAAATTGAGCATTATCTTTCATGGAAGAAGATAAAGATTCAATGAATGATACAGGTAAATTTCACTTATTTCTGATAAAAGGCCAGAGCTGAATAAAAATTTTGTTCTCCAAATATAGAACTCAAGAGAAGCATAAAAAGAACTTTTGAGAATTATATCTTTGTAATGGGTATACTTAGAGAGTGTGGGTATGATTTAATTTTATTATGATAATATGAAAAAGAAACTAGAAGTGGAAAGGGGATTGTATGGGGGGTAAAAAGAAAATGGAGATGAAATGAGGGAAATTACATCTCATGAAGAGGCAAAGAAGATCTATTATAATTGAGGGGGGAAAAGGGAGGAGGATGAACATTGTGTGATCCTTACTCTCATCATATTTGGCTCAAAAAGAGAATATCATATATATTTGGTTTCACAGAGAAAATTCTCTTACCTTATATTGAAGTGGGAGGGGAAAAGGAAAAGGAAAGAGGGAGGCAAATAGAAGGGAAAACAGAAGTTGTAGGGGAAAGGTATATGAAATGGGGAGGAGCTATAAAGGGGAAGGGCTCTCTGAGAGAGGTGGTGAGCAGAAGCAAAATACTGAAGAGGAGGGAAAGGGGAAAAGGAAAAAGAAAAGTATAACTTGGGGTAAATAAGATAGCAGGAAATACAGAATTAGTCATTTTAACTATAAATATGAATGGGAATGAACTCTCCCATAAAACAAAAGCAGGATAAAAAGCCAGAATACAAGAAAACATTTATAGCAGAGTGACATATACAGAGTAAAGCTAAAAGGCTGAAGCAGAATCTATTATGCTTCTGGTAAAGTTAAAAAAAAAAAAAAAAAAGCAGTGGTAGTGCTCCTGATCTCAGATCAAGCAAAAGCAAAAATAGATTTAATGAATAAGGAAGGAAACTATATCTTGCTAAAGTGTAACATAGATAATTAAGCAATACCAATCAATACTAAACATATATGCACCAAGTGGTATAGCATCCAAATTCCTAGAGGAGAAGTTAAGAGAACTGCAAGAAGAAATAACCAGCAAATCTATAAATCAAACTACAAAATAAATAAGAAAAAGTTAAGGAGGTAAATAGAATTTTAGAAAATTTAGGTATGATAGATCTTTGGAGAAAATTGAATGAAGACAGAAAGAAGTAGACTTTTTTCATGGCACCTACACAAAAATTGACCATGTATTAGGGCATAAAAACCTCAAAATCAAATGCAGAAAGGCAGAAATAGTAAATCCATTTTTCTAAGATCATGATGCAATAAAAATTAGATATAACAAAAGGCTAGGGGAAAATAGATCAAAAATTAATTGGAAAGTAAATAATCTAATCCTAAAGAATGAATGGGTGAAACAACAAATCATAGATACAATCAATAATTTTATCCAAGAGAATGACAATAAGACAACATGCCAAAATTTGTGGGATGCAGCCAAAGTGAATAGAAGGAGAAATTTTATATCTCTAGATGCTTACTAGCATAAAATAGAGAAAGAAAAAAATCAATGAATTAGGATTACAACTAAAAAAAAAAAAAAAAAAAAAAAACTAGAAAAAGAACAATTTAAACCCCCCCCAAATAAATACCAAATTTGAAATTGAAAATAATATGGGAGATTAATGAAATTGAAAGGAAAAACCCAACAAAATAGATAAACCTTTAGTTAATTTCATTAGAAAAAGGAAAGAAAATCAAAATCGTTAGTCTTAAAAATGAAAAGGGAGAACTTTCCACCAATGAGGAGGAAATAGAGCAATAATTAGGAGTTATTTTGCTCAACTTTAGGTCAATAAATTTGATAATCTAAATGAAATGAAGGAATACCTACAAAAATATAGATTTCCCAGATTAACAGAAGAGAAAATTAATTACTAACATAGTCCCATTTTAGAAAAAGTAATAGTACAAGCTATTAATCAATTTCCTAAAAAATTCTCCAGGGCCGGATGAATTCACATGTGAATTCTACCAAACATTTAAAGAACAATTAAAGGGGCAGTTAGGTAGTACAGTCGATAGAGCACCAGCCCTGAAGTCAGGAGGATCTGAGTTCAAATCTCATCTCAGACACTTAACACTTTCTAGCTGTGTGACTCTGGGCAAGTCACTTAACCCCAATTGTTTCTGGGGAAAAAAAAAATAGAATTCCAAGGGAGTGAGCCAAGATGACAGAGAGGGCACAGGTTTTCTTCTGACCTTCTCCCATGACCTTTAGACTAATTAGCAAATCCAGCCTCTGAATTAGTTCTAGACTGGCAGAATCCACAAATATTGGAAGTGTAACAAATTACCAGCAGAAGATAATTTTGAAGCTCTCTAGAAAAGGTCTGTTTCAATCAGGCACAGAAGGAGGCAGGCCAAGCACAAGAAGGCTGAACACAGATACAAGAGCAGGCAGCACACAGATCTAGGGCTCCTCTGCCAGAGAATCTATGAGGAGGAGTCTACAACAGTGTTAACTTCTCTGCCCTGGTTTCAAGCCAGTCAATCAGCAGGGAAATTATAAAATATCCAACATAAACACAAAAGGTAAATTAGTAAACCCCAAAATGACAGAATTTCATGGCCATGCAGCACCTGAAGTCAGTGAGCACAGTCAACTGCTTGAAGAAGAAACTTGGACAATCTCCCTTGTCCTAAAAGCAGATCTCAACTTTATAAAAAAAAAAGTAAAAAAGCAAAAAGTACTCTGACCATAGATGGTTTTTATGGTGAAAGAGAAGAACAGATTTCAAACCCTGAAGAGACTAAAAGCAGATGGTCTCCAGATGAAGCCCCAAAGGGTGATATAAATTGTTCCCCATCACACAAGGCTCTCCTAGAAGAAATTATAAAATATCTTAAAAAGAGAGCTGGAAGAAAAATGGGGAAAGGAAATGAGAACTTTACAAGAAGTTTTAGAAAAGGAAACACAGAAATTATCTAAAGAAAATTCACTACAAAATACTTAATGAAATAGAAAAAGCATATGTCTCCCTAAAAAATAAAGTTGACAAAATGGGGAAAAAAACTCCCTGAAAAACAGAATTTGTGATATAGAAAAAGAAAATTGTTCTTTAAAAAGCAGAATTTGTGAAATGGAAAAAAAAATCCATAGAACAAAGCAATTCATTTAAAAATTCAATTGGACAAATACAAAAAGAACTAAAAAAAAGTAAATGAAGAAAATAATTCATTAAAAATCAGAACTAAAGAACAAGTAATTCCAATACTATGCAAACTATTTGAAAAAATAGGGAAAAAAGGCATCTTATCAAATTTCTTTTATGATGCAGATATGGTGCTAATACCTAAACCAGGTAGGATGAAAACAGAGAAAGAAAATTATAGACTAATTTCCTTAATGAATGTTGATGTAAAAATTTTAAATAAAATGTTAGCAAAAAGATTATAGAAAGTCATCCCCAGGAGAATACTCCATGATCAAGTCGTATTTATACCAGAAATGCAGGGCTGGTTCAATATTAGGAAAGCTATTGACATAATTGATTATATCAATAACCGAATTAACAAAAAACATATTATTAACTCAATATATGCAGAAAAAGCATTTGATAAAGCCCAATACCCATTCCTATTAAAAAACACTTAAATATAGGAATAAATGGACTTTTCTTTAAAATGATCAGTAGCTTCCTTTTAAAACCATCAGCAAGCATGTTATGTGTAATGGGGATAAACTAGAACCACTCCCAGTAAGATCAGGGGTGAAACAAGGTTGCCCACTATCACCATTATTATTCAATATTGTGTTAGAAATGTTAGCTTTGGCAATGAGAGAAGAAAAAGAGATTAAAGGAATTAGAGTAGGTAAGGAGGAAACCAAAAAGAGTGATAACTCTTTGCAGATAAGATGATTAGAGAAGCATAGAGAATTGACTAAAAAACTATTAGAAACTTCAGCAAAGTTGCAGGATAGAAAATAAATCCAATAAATCATCAATATTTTTATGTATTACCAACAAAGACCAGTAGCAAGAGATGCAAAGAGAAATTTCATTCAAAATAACTGTCGATAGGGGGCGGAGCCAAGATGGCGGAGAAGACACACGCGACTTTCTAAGCTCTTCTCTTACCCTCTTTATCAATATTATATCGAGCCTCAAAAATAGTCTTGACTGCTACAATTCGTAAAGATAAGAAGTAGAACAACTCACCGGCCAAAGAAAATCTGCAGTCTTGCCAAAAAAGGTTGGTTCTGGGGCCGGGGGGAGACGCAGACGGGAAAAATTAGGTTCCCAGGAGGGTCCAAACGAAAGTGAAAGCAAGATCTCAACACAAGCGGCAGCCCCAACCCAAGTACAGGGCTTTTCCTTGGGGTTGGATCCTGCACAGCAGGAGGATCAGGGTTGCTCAACTGCCCAGTGGGGAGCCTGGCGGGCCATAGAGTTTTTGGGGCCGATTTGATCGGGCAGACACTGGGGCAGGTTTGGGGCACTGCGATCCGGTCAGCGAAACCACATCCCACAAGAGGCCCGGCCCGGGGCAGGACACTTTCCCTTTTAGTCTCTGCCAGGGCAACCCAACCCCCAGCCCTACTAAGCAGTTTGATAGCTCGGCCAGGCTGAATCCACTTCCGTTGGGGAAAAAACCCCCCAGAGCACCCCTCCGGGCCAGAAATGGTTTACATCTTTCCCTGCTCTGCAGAGGAAGCTGAAATTTTGCCCAGGAGACCCCCAAAGGCTTTAAAACATGAATAAAAAGATGAAAAGAATGATCGACAGCTTCATGCAGAAAAAAGGGTCAGCAAACCTGAAGAGACCTCAAACAGCAAAAATGCATCAGACTATCCTCCACGATGCTCTAAGAAGAGACCATTAAAAAGTCTCAAAAGAGATTAGAAATAAATGGGGAAAGGAAAGGAAGTTTAAAGAGAGGAACAACCCAAATAAAGAATTGGAAAGTTAAAAATTCCCAATGCAGGGAAACAAAATTTGAATTGGAAAAATAAAAAATCCAGGAAAGTAAGAATTGTGTTGAAAAATAAAGAATTACTAGAAAGTAGGATTTGTGAATTGGAAAAGACAAAGAACTCGAAAGTAGGATCTTGAATTGAAAAGACAAAAGAACACCCAAGAAATGGGATCTTGGGTTGAAAAAGAAAATAATTACTAAAAAAAAATTATGAAATGGAAAAAATTCCAAGACCAAAACAATACTTTAAAACTCAATTGGCCTATACAGAAAGGTAAAAAGCTAATAAGAAAATAATTTTTAAAATTAGAACTGAACAAATGAAACTTTGATTCATTGAGACAGCAAGACCAGTCAAGAAAAACAAAAAATGACAAACTGGAAAAACCATGAATTATCTACTTGAAAAACGACAGACTTGAAAATAGATCTAGGAGATAATCTGAGGATTATTGGACTTTCCAAAACTAGATGAAAAAAAAAGAGCTTGATACTATTTTACAAAAATATAAAGAGAACTGCCAGATTAATAGAATCGAAGGTAAAAATATGAAAAGAAAATGAACACCTTCTGAAAGAAACCCTAAAATAAAAACCCCAAGGAATATTGGGCAAATTTCAGAAATCAGATTAAGGAAAAAATTTTACAAGCAGCCAAAAAAAACATTTAAATACCGAGGTCCCAATAAGGATCACCAAGATCGGCTGCCTCTACATTAAAGGAAAGAAGGCCTGGAATATGATAAAAGGCACAAGAACTTGGGATGCAGCCAAGAATAAAACCCAGTGTGAGCATTTTCTTCCAGGGAAGAAGATGGAATTTTAATGAAACAAAAACCATTTGTTTCTAAAGAAAAAACCAGAACTAAACAAAAAATTTGATTAACCATAGAAAAGAGATGAAAAAGGTAAAATAACTCTTTGAATTGATTTCTGTTGTGGATAAAAAAGAAAATTAAATTTGATTGTACTGATATAACATAAAAAAGGGAAGTAGATATGGAAAAGGGATGATGGCAGAATAAGGTGGGAAGGAGGGACAAAAGAGGGAAACCTCCTCCCACAAAGAGGCTAAGGAAGCTTATCATATCTGAGGGAATTTAAGAGGAAGAACATTGTGTGAATCTTACTCCCATCAAGTTGGCTCAAAGAAAAATATGACATTTGTTTTAGAAAAATTTCTCCGCCTCATTAAAAAGGGAGGGAAAGGGAAAGAAAAATAAAAGGGAAGGAAGGGGGAAAGATTCAAAGGGGGGGAGGGAGGGATTAAAGAGGATAATTCAAAAGAGGGGTACATAAGTTTAAAAGGGGAAAGAGGGTTGGGGGAGGGAATAAGTAAAGCATAATCTGGGGTTATTAGGATGGCAGGAAAACAGATTTAGAATTCAACTGTAAATGTGAAGGATGAACCCCGAAAAGGGAGGAATGCAGACTGGATCAAAGTCAGAACCCTCAAATGTTGTTTACAAGAAACAATTTAAAAGGGGAGATACATATGAGAAAGGTGGCGGAAAAATCTATTTCCGGTAAAGTCAAAAAGAGGGGTGCCATCCTTATCTCAGATCAACAAAAGTAAAATTGATCTATTTAAAGAGATAAGGAAGAAACCATCCCAAAGGACAAAACAATGAAGCAATATATTAAAATTTTAAAGTGGTAGGATCCAACCAAAGGGAAGAAAGAGTTGCAAGAAGAAATAAAAAAAACTTAAATATGGAGTCTCAACCCTTGCCTGTGTTAACAAATCAAACCACAAAACAAATAAGAAAGAAATTAAAAAGTAAATAGAATATTAGAAAAATTGGATTTGGATCTTGGAGAAAATTTGGAGAAGGGGTAAATTTTTCTTCCTCAGCAGTTCATGGAACTTTTCAAAATTAAATATATTAGGACATAAAGACCTCAAAATTAAATGCAAGAAAGCGAAATAGAAATGGTTTCTTTTCAGATCATGATCTAAAACTACATTCAACAAAAAAGTTAGGGAAAAGACCAAAAGTAATTGGAAACTAAAAATTCATCTTAAAGAATGATTTGGGGAAGAAAAATAAATACAAAAAATTTCCTCAAGATAATGACAATGATGGACATCATACCAAAATTTGTGGGATGCAGCCAAAGGGTAATAAGAGGAATTTTAATCCTTAAGGACCGGGAATAAAACAGAGAAAGAAAAGATTAATGAATTGGGCCAACTAAAAACTAAAAGACCCAAATTAAAACCCCCAAATACTAAATTGGAAATTCTAAAATTAAAAGGAGAAATTAAAAATATTGGAAAAAACTATTGAACTAATTAATAAAACTAAAGAGTTGCTTCTAGAAAAAAGCCAATAAAATAGATGTTTGGTAAATCTGATTAGAAAAGGAGGGAGGAAAATTTAGTAGTCAAAAAATGAAAAGGAGAACTTTCCACCAATGAAGAGGAAATTAGAGAAATAATAAGGGTTATTTTTCAACTTTATGCCAAAAATTTGATAACCTAAGTGAAATGGATGACTACCCAAAAAATACAGACGTCCCAGACTAAAAGGAGGAAGTAAATTGCTTGAATAGTCCCATTTCAGAAAAGAAATAGAACAGGCAATTAAACAACCCCTAAGAAAAAACCCCAGGACAGTTTTAATGAATTTACCAAACATTTAAAGAAAATTCCCAATGCTATATAAATTATTTGATAAAAAGGGAATGAAGAGTCCACAAATTCCTTCTATACCAGAATGGTACTGATACCTAAACCAGGTAGGCTGAAAACAAGAAAGAAAATTATAACCAATCTCCCTAATGAATATTGATGCTAAAATCTTAAATAAGATATTAAAAGAGACAAGAAAATCATCTCCAAGATAATACATAGATAAGTAGGATTTATACCAGGAATGCAGGGGCTGGTTCAAATTGAAAACTATCAATAAATTGGCCTGTTAAAAAATTAACAAAAACCATATATCATCTAATAGATGAGAAAAAGCATTTGATAAAATCCAACCATTCCTAAAAAACACTTGAGAGTTAGGAATAAATGGACTTTTCCTTAAAATAATAGCACACTATTTAATACCATCAGTAAGCATCATATGTAATGGAGACAAACCAACCATTCCCAATAAGATTGGAGGAAAAAGGTTCCCTATCACCGTTACAAATATTGTATTAGAAAAGATATAGCAAAAAGAGCTGAGAAAGAGATTAAAGGAATAAGAAAGGCAATGAGGAAAACCAAATTATATCTTTGCCGATGACATGAAATTAGAGAACCCCAGAGATTCTCAAAAATTAGAAATAATCCACAACTTTAGCAAAGTTGTGGTTATAAAAAAAACCCAAAGTCATCAGCATTCTTATATATCACAAAAAATCCAACAGTCGAGTTGGAAATTCATTTAAAGTAACACTGATAATATAAAATATTTGGAATCTATCTAAGGAAAATGAAACTTTTGAGCAAAATTACAGACCACTTTCCACAAATTAAGTCTGATCTAACCAATTGGAAAATATTAAATATTTTGGATAGGGCGAGAAAATAATAAAGATGAAAATTACCAAACTAATCTATTTATTTAGCGCCCCAATCGACTCCCAAAAACTATTTTAATGATAGAAAAATAAAACAAAGTTCATATGGAAAACAAAAGGTCAAGAATTTAAGGGAATTAATGAAAAAAATCAAAGAAGGTGGTTTAGCTTTCCAGATCTAAAATTATATTATAGAGCAGCAATTACCAAAACTATTTTATTGGCTAAGGAATAGATTATTGATCATGAATAGATTAGGTTCAAGGATAAACAGTCAACAAATATAGCAACCTAGTCTTTGAAAACCCAAAGATCCATTTTTGGGATAAGAACCTGTTTGATAAAAATTGCTGGGAAAATTGGAAACAAAATGGGAAACAGGCATTGATTAACTTAACCGTAACCAAGATAAGGTCAAAATGGGTTCTACCAGGCATAAAGAATAAATTATTAATAAATTAGAGGAACAAGGATAGTTTACCTCTGACCTGTGGAAGGGAAGGTCTTTATGACCAAAGAAGAACGAGATCATTACTGATCACAAAATAGAAAATTTCGATTATACAAACGAAAAAGTTTTTGCAAACAAAACCAAACAGACAAGATTAGAAGGGAAGCAAAAAAAAAATATTTTTTAGTCAAAGGTTCTGATAAAGGCCTCATTTCAAAATATAAGGAATTAACCTAATTTATAAAAAATCAAGCCATTCTCCAATTGAAAATGGTCAAAGGAAATGAACAGACCATTCTCAGATGAAGAAATTGAAACATTTCAGTCATAAAAAGATGCCCTCATTATTAATCAGAGAAATAAATTAAGACAACCTAAGATAACACAACCTGCGATTGGCTAAGATGACAGGAAAAAAAATGATTGTTGGGGGATGGGGAAACCTGGGACATTGATGCATTGTTGGTGGAGTTGTGAATGAATCCAACCATTTTGGAAGGGGTTTGGAACTATGTAAAAAGTTATCAAACGTGAAACCCGTAGCAGGTTAACTGGATTATATCCCAAAGAGATTAAAAGAAGGAAGGGACCTTATGTGCACAAATGTTTGTGAAAACCCTTTTAGTGGCTAAAAAACTGGAAACTGAATGGTGTCCATCAGTTGGAGAATGGGTTGAATAAATTGTTGTATATAAAATTATGGAAAATACTGTTCTGTAAGAAAATGACCAACAGGATAATTTCAGAAAGGCCTGGAGAGACTTCAGAACGATGCTTGAAATGAGAGGACCAATCTTATATACTTCAAAATACTATATGATGACCAGTTCATGGAAGGACATCCTCCAACAGGATCAACCAAATCATTTCTAATGGGCAGTAATGAACTAACTAGCTATGCCCCGAAAAAGAACTCTGGGAGATGACTAAAACCATTACATTGAATTTAATCCCATATTTATGCACACCTGCATTTTTTATTTCCTTCACAAGCTAATTTACAGTATTTCCAAGTCTGATTCTTTTTCAGCAAAAAACGTTTGGTCAGGTTACTTATTTGTATCTAATTTATATTTTAATATATTTAACACACTGGTCATCCTGCCATCTCGGGGGAGGGTGGGGGGTAAGACGTGAAAAATTGGAACAAGAGGTTTGGCAATTTTTAATGCTGTAAAGTTACCCATGTATATATCCTGTAAATAAAAGGCTATTTTAAAAAAATAATAAAAAAAAATAACTGTCAATAATATAAAATATTTGGGAATCTATATGCCAAGGAAAAGTTAGAAACTATATGAACACAACCAAAAAACACTTTCTACACAAAGATAGTAAGATCTAAGTATAGTAATATCTAATCAATTGGGGAAATATCAAATGCTCAGTTAGGCCAAGTGAGTATAATAAAAATGACAATACTACCTAAATTAATCTACTTATTTAGTGCCATAACAAACAAACTCCTAAGAAACTATTTCACAGATCTAGAAAAACAAAAATTCATCTGGAAGAACAAAAGGTCAAGAATTTCAAGGGAATTAATGAAAAAAAAATGCCAATGAAGGTGGCCTGTCTGTGCAGATCTAAAACTATATTATAAAGCAGGGACCATCAAAATCATTTGATACTGGCTAAGAAATAGAGTAGTCAATCAGGGGAATAGGTTAAATTCACAGGATAAAGTAGTCAATAATTATAGTAATCTAGTATTTGACAAACTTAGAAACCCCAGCTTTTAGGATAAGAACTCAAATTTTGACAAAACTGCTGGGAAAATTGGAAACTAGTATGGTAGAAACTAGGCATTGACTCACACCTAACATCATATACCAAGATAAGGTTTAAATGGGTTCGTAATTTAGACATAAAGAGTGATATTAACAAATTAGAAGAACATAAGATAGTTTACCTCTCAGATCTATGGAGAAGGAATTTGTGACCAGCAAAGAACTTGAATACATTATAGAACACCAAATAGATAATTTTGATTATATTAAGTTAAAAAACTTTTGTACAAACAAAACTAATACAGACAAGATAAGAAGGGAAGCAATAAATTGAGAGAACATTTTTACATTGAAGGGTTCTGATAAAAGCCTCATTTCTAAAATATATAGGAAGTTGACTTACATTTATAAGAATTCAAGCCATTTTCTGATTGATTGGTCAAAGGATATGAACAAACAATTTTCAGAGGAAGAAATTGAAACCATTTCTAGTCATTTGAAAAGGTGCTCCAAATCACTATTGATCAGAGAAATGCAAAGTAAGACAACTGAAATATGACTACACATCTGTCTGATTGGCTAAGATAACAGGAAAAGATAATGATGAATGTTGGAGGGCATGTGGGAAAACTGGGACACTAATATATTATTTGTGGAATTGGGAACTGCTCCAACTTTTCTCTAGAGCAATTTGGAACTATACTCAAAGGGCTATCAAAATGTGTATACCCTTTAATCTAGCAGTGTTTCTACAGAGCTTATATCCCAAAGAAATCTTAAAAGAGGGAAAGGGACTCACATGTGCAAAAATGTTTGTGGCAGCCCTTTTTGTAGTGGCAAGAAACTGGAAACTGAGTAGATGCCCATCAGTTGGAGAATAGCTGAGTAAGTTACTGGTATATGAATGCTATGGAATATTATTGTTCTATAAGAAACCATCAACAGGATGATTTCAGAGAGGCCCAGAGAGATGAACTAATGCTAAATGAAACAAGCAGAAACAAGAGATCATTGTACATAGCAACAACAAGACTATGTGAAGACCTAATCTGATGGGAATGATATCATTTCCAATGATCTTGTGATGATGAGAGCAATCTATACCCAGAAAGAGGACTGTGAGAATTGAGTGTAAATCACCCTTTTTTGTTGTTTGATTGAATTTTATTTTCTTTCTCAATTTTTTTTTACTCTTTGATTTGATTTTTCTTGTGCAGCAGGATACTTGTATAAATATGTATGCATATATTAGATTTAACATATATTTTTGCCATATTTAACATATATTGAATTACATGCCATCTAGGGCAGGGAGTTGGGGATAGAGGAGGGGGAGGATTGGAATACAAGGTTTTTCAAGGTTCAGTGTTGAAAAATAATCCTTGCATATTTGGGGGGGGGAATTTCAATAAAAAAGAAGAAAAATCAAATCAAATCAAATAGGCTAATTTAAGTAATTTTTTTCCTCTTCTATTAATCTAGACAATTTATAAATTTGCAAATATTAATTCATTTCACTTAGATTGTCAAACTTGTCATGCAGTTGCACAAAAAAACAACTGATGATTTACAGGTATTTATTTTATATCCTGAAGCTGCTAAAATTGTTAACTACTTTAACTATTTTTTAGTTGATTATCTAGGATTCTCTAAGTATATTATCATATCTGCAGAAAATGATAGCTTTGCTTACTCATTGCCTACTCTACGACCATCAATTTTCTTTTCCTCTTTTATTGCTATAGCTAGCATTTCAAGTGCAATATTAAATAAAAGGGATGATAAGGGCATTCTTATTTCACCCCTGATCTTACTGGGAAGACTTGTACCTTATTCCCATTACAGATAATGCTTGTTGATTATTTTAGATAGATACCACACATCATTTTGAGAAAAACTTCATGTATTTCTGTGCTTTCTAGTTTTTAACAGGAATGGAAAGTGGATTTTATTAAAAGTCTTTTCTGCATCTATTGAAATAATCATATAATTTCTGTTGTTTTTGTTATTGTTATGGTCAGTTATGCTGATAACTTTCTTAATATTAAAAGAACCTTATATTCCTGGTATAAATCTCAGCTGGTTATAGTGTTTGATTACTGTTATTTAAATTTTTTGCATCAATATTCATTAGAAAAATAGTCTACAATTTCTCTGTTTTTGTTCTTTCTGGTTTAGATTTTGGTACTATATTAATGCCATGGAAGGACTCCACTTTTTTTTTTCAAATATATTGTATTGTAATTACTTGTTCTTTAACTGTTTGGCTTTATTCATTTATGAACCCATCTAGTTCTGGGAATTTTTTTCTTAGGGAATCCATTGGTTGTGCAATTTCCTTTTCTATGAAATGATTATTTAAGTATTGTATTTCAACATCTATTAATTTGGAAGATTTCTGTTAATCTGGTAAATTACAGCATCTTTAACATATCTCCCTTTCTCTTCTCTGATATTGCCAACTTCCTTGTACAGGGCTTCATCATTTTTTGTTTGGACTATTGCAATAGCTGCCAAAGTGATTTTCCAAAAGCAGAAATTGACTTTATCCCTTCTCTTCCATGTCTCTCCCTCTGCTTAATGTACTTCAGTGGTTCATTATCACCTCCAGGATCAAATAAAAAAAATTCTATATTTGATATTAAAAGTTATTTATAATCTTTTCTCACACTCTTATTTTTCTTTTTTTTTTTCAATTATCTTACCTGTCCAATAAGCAAATGACTTTTCAATTTCATTCCAGTAAAATATATAGCATTCTGATTGAGGGATGTTCATCAAAAGAGGAATGATTGAAAAATAAATAGTATATGTTTGCAATGGTATATTATTGTGCCATAAGAAATGATGAATAGAATAGTTTCAGAAAAACCTGGGAAGACTTAAATGAAATGATGCAAAGTGAAGTGAGCAGAACCAAAACATTGCACATAACAGCAATATTGTACAATGATCAATTGTGAATGACCTAGCTATTCTCAGCAATATACTGATGCAAGACAATTCCAAAGGATTCATGATGGAAAATGCTATCCACATCCAGAAAAAAAAAAAAAAAAACTAATGAATAAATGTCAACCACAGCATACTATTTTTCATTTTTTTTGTATTTTTTCTTTTAATCTGTTTATTCTTTCAAAACAGGACTAATATGGAAATTTATTTTATATGTTTAAGCATATATGACCGTTATAAAATTGCTTACCATCTTAAGGAGAGGGAAGGTGAGGAAGAAAATTTGGAACTCAAAAAAATTTTAATTAAGTGTTTAAAAAAGTTGTCTTTACATGTAATTGGGAAAAAATAAAATCAATATTCTGGGATGATCATGATCAATGTCTACTCTGAGTGACCTATGATGAAAAATCCTATCCATGCCCAGGGAAGTACCTAATTGTGTTTGAATACAAGTCAAAGCATTCTCCCTTATTCTCTTTCTCTTTCTCTCTCTCTCTCTTTTCCTGGAAGCCAACTTTCTGTGGACTGAATCTAGTCCAAAGACCATCACTGAGTGCAGAGCAGGGAGAGTCAAAGGCCCCAGTCCTGAGAGCTCAATCAAGGGGTGCTTTCCATGAAAAATTAGTATATATACAAGCCCATCACCATTATTCACAAAAGGCTAGAGAGACAGAATGGAAAGACAAATTTTGGCAAACATCTAGTTAAGAAGATATCTAAGAAAATGATTTGTATTTCTGGTCAAAGACTTAAAATACAAGAATTATATCTTCCTATCCTATTAAGGAAACTGGTAGCACAATGGAGGAGAGTGCTGTATCTGAAGTCAGAAAGATCTGAGTTCCAATCCTGCCTCAGACACTTCACAGCTTTGTGACCCTTTTAAAAAAAAAATCTCTATTTACCTCAGCTTCCTCAAATGGAAAATGGGGATAAGAACGGCAATGTTATTCTGAGAACCAAATGAGATAGTATTTGTAAATGTGCTTAACAAATGCCTGGCACACAACAAACATTATATAAATGCTTCTCTTCCCCTTTCTTTTCTATCAAAAGATGGAGTATATCTAACAAGCACTGATAAGAAAGAATTTATCTAGAAATCTCAAAAATCCAATCAGAAAGGGCTTTAAACTGAAAATGAAATATATAAAAGGAAGAGAGGAAAGTGCCTATATGAATTAACCTAATTAGAAACCATGGAAAATATCTATAAAGTTAGGAGAAGAAGAATAGTTAATATATGCAAGTATAAGTTCACAGGTGACAAAACTCCAAAGAAGAACCAATAATAAGGGCTATAGCCTCAAGTATTTACACATAAACTAAAAAAGTATAGATTAAAAACAAAACAAAACAAACATTTAAGTGGTTATTATCTACCAGGCACTGAAAAACATCAGACACACAAATGAAAAAGTGATTTGGTACTTACACTAAAGTGCTGGACATTATAATGGGGGACATAGCATTTATAAGGAATGAACAGTCAGGGAAAGGAGCTTGGGGAGTCACAGAGATGAGTGAAGTCACAGGGCAGGAAATCATAACGGGAAGAGGAAGACATATATAGCTATATTGTATATTGCAAGATTTAGGAACAAAGATTTAGAGTTGAAAAAGTTTTCAAAATTCATCCAGAATAAACATTTATTTTAAAGATGTGGAAATTGAGTCTAGTTTAGTGATTTGCCTGGGATCAGCTGATGATAAGTAAAAATTACAGATCAGATTTCAACCTCAGTCCTCTCTAAAGCTAGTATCTCTTTCCACTCTACCAGAGCAAGAGCATTCTTATGCAACCGTAAGCATCCTTCCTTCCTAAAATTATTGTTCACTTCAAAAAGATTCTTTTTGCCAAAAAACAAAATGAGCTATCAGCTAATTACCAAAAGATGATGTGGCAGTTAGAAAATCAGTTTCAGAATTAGGAGGATGTGGGCTCAAATAACACTTGTTATATATCCTAGCTATGTAATCTTGAGAGAATCACTCAATCTCTTAAAATAATAAATTGCAGTACAGTTGCATTAGTAGAGAGGATTGAAGGCAGGAGGATCTCAATGAAATCACATCACTAGACCAAAAAAATATATATGCAAATGAGGGACACAGCAAGGATACAAGTATTTGCTAAGTGATTCCCATATGCCAAACACTGTGCTAACAGCTTGACAGTATCTTCTTTGATTCTCACAACTCTGGGAGAAGGGTGCTAATATTACCCTTATTTTATAGTTGAGGAATTTGAGTCAAGGCTAAATGACTTGACCAGGATCACACTGCTAGTAAGTGTCTGAGGCTGGATTTGAATTCAGGTTTTCCTGATTCTAGGCTCAGTGCTTTTATCCATTGCAACATAATGTCATATTAAATGAGTTTTAAGTATACTACTCACTCACTTTGCCAATCATATCAAATATGCAGTTACAGTCCTGTTTGAGGGAAAAGAAGAAAGAGAAGGGGAAAGGGAGACCAAGGAGAAGAAGAAGAGAAAAAGGAAAACAATGGTAAAAAAAAAAAAAAAAAAAAGAACAGAAACATCATTATCATGAACAATAACTACTGTTTTCTCTCCTGTGACTTACTTATAGTCCTCCAAGTGCTATTAATATTCTCCATATATCAGCATATATAACTATCATATATATCAGCATATATCTACATATTATCATATATATATATATATATATATATATATATGTCATATAACTACATAATGCCTCCCTGGAGTTATGGAATCATAGAGTTTTGGGAGGGTGTGAATTTTAGAGATATTTCAATTCCCTTAAAAGTTTGTAATCACAGAATCCACAGAATCATGGTGAGCTTCCCAATCTTTCTAAACCCCATATCCAATGAATTGTCATCTTGTGATTCTATTTATAAAACATCACTTGCTTCTGTTTCCTTCTCTCCATTACCATGAACACCACCCTTGTTTAAGTACCCATCATCTTCCATGGAGACATATTTTATTGGTCTCCCTGCCTCAAATATCTCTTCTCTCCAATTTATCTCCTATACAGCTGCCAAATTGATATTCCTAAAGCCAAGGTATGACCATGCCATTCTCCTGCTCAATACATTTCATTGGTTCTCCCTCTACTTAGAGGATCAAGTATAAACTCTTTGGCATTGAAAGTTTTTTATAGCTTGATTCCAAACATATTTATGATATACTTATACTGGCTTTCTTGCTGTTCATCATATGATATCATTTCAAGAATCTTACCTGATTGGGGCACACATATTTTCCAGATATTCTTCTCCCTTTTATCCATCTATTATTTTAACAGTGAGTCTAAAACCAGCACAAGAATTGGCTGTTTGGAAAATGAAGGGAGGAGGAGAGTACTGACCATCTCAGAAAAAACTCATCCAGCCTGTCTCCATCTGCATGGATTGTTCCATATATTTAAAATTCGTCAAGTAAATATCTTCTTCTCGAATACCCAACTTTCTCTAATCCTCTGTTCATTTTTCTTGACCTACCCAAATATTAAGGCTACCCCCCCTTACATTTATATTGTATTTTGTATCTACTTATATGTATAGAGCTTATTTCCCTTAATAGAATGTAAGAGTCTCAAGGCTGAGAATCTTTTTTTGTTTTCATCTTTGCGTTCTCAGTGTATAGTCTATGGTTTGGTTGATTTTTACAGGTGAAGAAACTGAGGCTCAAAGACTTTGTCCAAATTCATTCAATATTCTAATGGAAGAGACATTATATATTCTAAAATCAGATCTATGACCTCTCAAACTAATGCTATTTCCTTGATCCTTCTCTCTATACTCAGTCAGACAAGTACATTTCAAATTGCCTGAAAAAGACCCATCCAGATAAGCTGGAATTATGAAAACCTGGACATGATTAGCTGGAGGTCAAATGATATTCAAGTTCACTAAATGGCTAGTATATGATCTCCTTTTTTCTCCTTATATCAGTGGGAGTATATCATCTACTGTCCCTTCATGCATGGACTATGAACAAGAAATAAATTTTTCATCAGTTATAAACAGATATATCAAAGATGGACCCTTTCTCATTCCAGTAATTACATTGCTGGGTACATTCTAGACTCTCTATCTTTTCCTCTCTCCAAATTCTATAGGAAGGGCAGAAATTAAATAAAGTCTTGAATTTGAAACCAGGATAATATTGAATTCCGGTTATCCCTCCTCCCCCCACCCCAAAGCTGTCTTCTTAACTGAGCAAAAATTTCCATTTTCCCCCTCAAACTATTAATATTAAGATACAATCACAGAAAAAAAGGCTGAGCTTTAGAATATATCTCTTTGCTGAATAAGTGACAAAAAGTTAAAAGCAGTAATTTAGGAAACTTAAATGTGACAGTGTATGATAGATGTGCGCTGGCAAGGCAAGAAAATGAGAAACATTAAAATCATATATTAGAATAGATCAAGCTCAACATACCAGTTTATGTCAGCAAGTTTCTTTTGATATGTCAAGTCCCTATAGGGCTAGAACTCAAGTCGACTTTGAAGATATATTTTAAAAGGAATGTGTTTATGTTTAGGAACTTAATAAGGCCATGTGTGCAGAGAAACGAGGGGAAAAATCAAACTGAATGTATTATTGTTTCACTTGCTGCACAATTTCTCTGAGCTTGGCTTTTACAGAGTGTCTCTTCACCCTTTCAAGAACCTTACCTGATTGGGGCAAATGTATTTTCCAGATATTCTTCTCCCTTTTATCCACCTATTATTTTAACACTGAGTTTAAAACTAGCACAAGAATTGGCTATTTGGAAAATGGAGGGAGGAGGAGAGTACTGACCATCTCAGAGGAAACACATCCTCATCTTTAGTCTGTCAAAACATCCTCTGAGGCAATGTATGTACCTGATTTAGGGGGTATAGAGACCAACTCAAGTGTCCACCACCTTCGGGGTCTAGTGAAATCAATTTATGACCCAGAGAATTTTCTTTTAAAGATATTCCAAATCCCATCTTGAATACAAGCCAGATATTCAAGGGGAATCTGTATCTCTGTCAGTGGCCAGAAATCCATAATATTGTAGAACAGAAGGTCACTCAGCTATAAATAAATAGATTTGCTTATTGACTCCATGCCATGGCTCCATTTTAAATGCCACTATGTAGACTAGCAAACACATAGAAGAGGAAAGGCATTTGTTTGTCTGAAATTCTATAATTAAAATCTGAACAAAGAGCACTTGCCCTTTCCGAATGAAATCCAGTAGAAACTCTCATAGCAGCTTGCTTCCAATGGCCAGATAAGGCAATTGGGAATTTTAAAAAAAATCTTCAAAAACAAAGAAAATGACCACCTAGATTACGGCAAACTAAATTTCATTCAATTACAGGAGATTGAGATGATGCCTTTTTCAATGAGGTTTAGCATTTCTGTTTAGAAAAAAACAAAGATGCTCTCAATATGCAATATAAATCTGTATCACACCAAGGTTTGCTCACAAATCTCAACTTTAGTCAATGAGGTCTGGATAATGTTAAATCTTGGAAGAATGAAGCAGAAATGAACAACATTGCTATTCACTAAATGCTTGGCACTCTTGAATGCCAAGGATCTTAATACATTAATACAGTACATGGCAGCTCTCTAAATCAGGTTAATGATCAAACTCCTTTTGTTGTTTGGAAGATTTAATATGAGGTTGACTTTGATGTTGTTGTAGAGGTGAAACCATGTTTCTGAAGACTATTTCAAGTAGACTTCATGGACTCTGGATCTCTTGTTCCACAACTAAGTTTAGAAAAGGGTATTATCAGAATCAGCTACCAGTTCATTCTGTTTTAGCCACAGCAACATATGAACATCAGCTACAAAAGAATGTAAAAGTTATGACCTACATCAATAGCCAGGATTGACCACTTAATCACAAATCTGAAGTATACAATAAATGTTAGACTAATGGTAGATCTGCAATTTTTTTCCAGATGATAATTCATAGACATGCCATTTTTTAAGTTAATATTTTGACAGTTGTTTTGGTTCCTCGTGAGTGAAAGTGGGGTTTGGCCTTGGGATGTGGTGAGGAATAAACAGGGACATACATATTTTAGACATATACAGACACACTCACATATGTATAATTTATATATGTGTGCATGTACATGGATAGAATCCATCTACACAATTTCTATGCACAATTTCAATTTCTGTATGTATATATATATATATATATATATATATCAAGATAGTTAAATGTTTTAAGCTAAACAGTGTTCTGCTCTAGAAAGAAAATTGTTCAGAGTCAGAACACATAAATTCTATATTTGGTTCTGCTACTACGTGTTGTGTAACTTGGGCCACACTTAAAATTCTCTAAGTCCCCGTTTCTTCTGATCACACAGGGATAATATTGTAGGCCTAATTTGTAGTTTGTAGATTCTAATTTGTAGGAGAGGGACAAAGGGTAGGAATGTAAAATGAGAATATATAAGAACACAGTCTTTCACCAGAATTCCCTTACCAGAATAAACTTGTAACATCCTTTCTGGCTTGGAATTTTTGTCCTGTCATTTCCTATTCTATTCCCTTATTAAGATAGAAAGTACAATATAAATTTAGGGCCCTATCTGATTTTACAGATAGACTAGGTCATCCTTATGACCCTTGAATCATTACCAATCCAAATCTCTGGAGCAACATGTTGCCTGTCTACCTACTTTATCTGACAGGGAAGGGAAATGAAGCCCAGAGACTGATTTATCCACTGTCACCCAAGTACTAAGTGACAAGATTTGAACACAGGTTTTCTCCCTCAAAATCTAGCCTTCCTTCTACTGCATCATTCTGTCCTGGGAGAAGTAGTTGCCCATATCACTTTAGTTGAGATCCAGCTAAAGATTAAGAACAAGGATATAATTTGTTGGAATATAGACATTGTTACTGAAAAGACAGGTGGGAGGCCCAGGAAACAAGGTACTCTAAGCCAAACTCCTACTTTTAACTAATGAGGGAACAAAATAATTGTAGAGAGTTGATTCAAAAGCAACATGCTTCATGAATTCTCTGGTAAACAACAACAACAAACAACAACAAATTGTAGCTGTAACAATTCTTTCAAATCAAACAATAAATCTTCCTATAGCTACAGGGAGGAATTGAACTATTTTCTCCCAAAGGAAGAATGTCAAATGATATTACCCATATAAAAGTACTAGAGGTATATGAAATTCATTTTCCTTTTTTCTCTATTTTTTAAATTTTTAAAGTGTGATTAGATACATATAAAGAACTTGTGAAAAATGCATGCATGAAAGAACCTGTGAAAAAGGGTTAAAAATATATTCGAATGAGACTCAATCAAAAGGTGAGCCAAAAGCAAGTAAGCATGCAGACTAATGGGGCAACCCACACAATCCATCAGTGGCCAGGCAGGCTCAGCTGCATCTCCAGAATCATCAACTCATGTGCATGTGGCGTCTGCCAGGGAGCCAGATGCTGCTTCAGGAAAATGGTGGCCAAAAGCTTGGCATCTGGTGATGTTGATGGCCAGCCAGGAGTTATGAGAACAAGAGGAAACATTTTCTTCAGCCAATGACAATTGCATATATTCTGTATAATTGGTTATTTTTAAAGAAACGACAACCAAAATACAAATGCAAACAAGTATCTTTAAAAAAAAATGAAGAGAGAATGCTGCTTTATTCTGAAATTCAGCTTTATTATCCTCATATCCCCAAATAAAAACCCATTGATAAGAAAGATTTCTATTTAGAGATACTATGTGTATAGAATAATCTGGGTTTTTGAATAACTAGAAACATAAAGTTATGATAAAAAATCCATCCTTTTTGTATAACTGCTTACATAGATATAGTTTAATACAGCATCTCTTAGCATAATGTCTTTTAAACAAATGGGAATTTGTCTTTAAAGAAACAAAGGAAATTTTTTTTCAACTTGTTCCCAAATGCAATTGGCTCTGTAGTACAGCAGTGTGTGTCCAGTTATTGTAATTGCAATAAAGTTGAGAACACATAAAAAAACAGAAAACTGGAGACTTTCCTACCACCTCACCCAAGAGAGGCAAGAGAACAGTCAATGAAAGAGATAAAAAATGAAATCCTAACTGTACTCTAATCTTCTCAATGAAACAAAAAGATAGCAACCAAGCAAACAGCTTAACATCATCCTATACTATAACCATCTTAAATTGCTGAAGAAAAATGGTAAGAATTGACTATTTGAAAATATTGGATTAGAAGAAATTATTACTGGGGGAAAGATAATAACTATCAAACTTGAAGAAGCAATGTACATTCTCCCAAATCCATACTAAGTAATGAGACTAGATCCCAAGAATTTCAATCCCCCATCCCCTCTGTGTTTCAAAAATAAAGTAACAGCATCCCATGCATAATTAGGTATTTTTTAACCTTTTTAATTGAGTGCTATGGTAAAGCTTTTGGACTCCTCAGAATTACATTTTTAAAATATATTAAATTAAATACTTTAAGATTACAAAGGAAACCAATTACAATAAAATACAGTTACCAAAAAAAAAAAAAAAAAAAAAAAAACCAGCAATAAGCTACAAGGTCACAGGCTCAAGGCCAAGGACTCTAGAGCTTGAGTAACATTGTAAATGATGATGATGATGATAAATAGCTAACATTTATTTGGCATTTTAAGGTATATAAAGCACTTTAAATACTTCATCTTATAATCACAAGAATTTTAGGAGGAGATAAATATTATCTTCCCCATTTTATGGATGAAAAGACAGGGACAAGCAGGCCAAGTGACTTTTCCAGTATCATACAGGTAACAGTTTAAGGCATACTTGAACTCAGGTCTTCTTGATTCCAAGTCTAACATTTTATCTATTAAGCCATGTTACTCCCTCTCCTAAATAATCTCAGCAGTTGGGAAGGATTATTCTTATAGTTTTCTCCCAGATAACTTTATTTATCATTTTCTGTATTATCTGCTCCTAAATTTTGGCCATTGAAAACATACTTGACACTCTGAGGAACAAAACATTTTTTTCTTTTAATCTATCTCAGATGGGAAGGGTAAAAACAACATTTGAATAAGTAATTAATAGGAAAAGAAACATCAGCAAAAGAATGCACAAAGTGTACAAAAACATAAAGTTGCTCTTTTTAAAAAAAAAAAATATTGTTTTCTCATGATCCTGAGGGCAGGGTCAAAGACCCTTTCCCTTCTCCAAATTTTTTCCCTTATTTCTACTAAATCAGTAGGAAAGGGTGTAAAGAAGGGTGAAGGAAGTTTATTGTGTGTTTTCTGATTTGCTATTTGATATAATAAATCTAGGATACTCTTGAAATACAACCCTAACTTTCTTTAAAGGTTCCTTGTGCAATCAATTTAAAAGGTAACCTTTTTTGGGGTAAAGGGCATAAGAAGCAGTACGAAAATTCAATAGAAAAAAATAAATTTCTGTACAGACATAAGCTATTGGAAAAGCTGTGCTAAATTTTTTAAATTGTATTTTTTTAATCAAAGGTCAAAAAATGATTTCTTTTTTTTGTGTGTTCTGAAAGTATGCTCACTAGCATTGACCAAAGTCAATGACTTATTCATAATTGGTAAGCAGCTGATGATACAGATTCTTCTTTTTTTTCTATCTGTGGAATTTAGCTGACTAGTTTCTTCACTCATGGCTTCTGTTTAGTGTGACACCATTATGGCAATGGGAAATCAAAACTCCAAATATGTTTGTCCAGTTTTATTGTCCTACCTAAATAACTAGCCACTAGAGTGAAGAATACATCTATCAGGTGTCATATTCAGGTCTTTAAAAGATCATGGCTTTGAAAACATTTTTTGGAAAATCCCCTTAGGTACCTGCACCCCCAGTTTGACATTCAAACTAGAAAGATGAATTGGAATCAAGAGCAGAATGAAGTCAGTTCTCTGAGTTCTCATAATACTTTAAAAGAACATCAAACCAAATTCTGAGCAAGAAAACCAACAAAAATCAATGAGATATTTTCCCATCATATTAAGAAGATAGGAAGAGAGCTCTGTGGATACTGGGATGGGGGCTTGTCAGCAGGGTAGCATGTAATAGTGAGAAGCAGCAGCAAAGGCAAGGACTAACCAAGAGGATGGAATACCTGGTCAGAAAGAACAGAAAACCATAAAGATAAAAAGCTGGGATACAGACATCTGATCCACCCATAGAGATGGGCAGAGCCCAAGGATAAATAAAGTCTAAAGTCAAGAAACAGGTTGAGAAAATGAACAAACAACAAAGAGCCTGACTATAAAAAAACTACTATAACAGGGAAGCTCAAGACACAAACTGAAAAGGCAATGATTCGAAAACATCTACAAGTAAAGCCTCAAAGAAAAATTCAGATTGGAAACAAGGCTCCCAAGAATTTTTAGGATAGTTAAAGAGCAAAGTAGAAAAATGATGGACCCTGAAGTAGAGAAATTATTATCAGTATGTTGATCATCTTCAGCTGCTGAAATTGTGAAATAAAGGGAGGACAAAAAGACAGGAAACGATTGGTATTTCATAGATTTTACAATCACAATCTTCATTGAGATGTGCAGATCTATTCCAATGTTTTAAAATGGAATTTGTAGGGGAAGACATTAATTTTTTTAATGCCATGGATTTTCCCCAAGTGTTCATGGACTCATAAACCATAGCCATTTCAGCCTGCAGATTTGAAATTCCATATTACAGCAAATTAAGCCAAAGCTCTCTTCTGGCTCAAATCTTTTGAAAACCAGAATTTAAGACAAAAAAAAAAATGGTTCTCAGCTTAGAAATGAGGTTTTCAGTTCTGTCATTTGTAATGAAGCCTTCCTAACAAGGGATAAAGGATTAACATCACAGCAAACAACTGCAGTACATTAAAAGAATATTAAGGTTGTGACAGAAAACAATATTGGTAAAGAAATTCCTCGGGAAAAGGAAACGGCACCATATGTGCCTCCAACACCGAAATGCAAGAGGGGGCATTAGGAAAGTAGTTAAGGAGGCTCCCCATTGTGCCCAGGAGTTAGAAGACATATGGCACATTTGCCCTAACTTGTGAGATTTGATTGTTCTCTGCCACAATCTCAACTTTCTTCCAAAGCTGCTTTTGAAGGAGATAATAATTACTATGCAAAAATCAGTAATGAAATTCCCTTTCTAACAGGGAAGAGGGAGGAAAGGAAGGAGGCAATTTGGTATAGCACAAAGCTCTCTTAACTAAAAGTCAGGAGACTCAGTTCCTGCTTTCTAACTAGATCTTTGACGTGGGAAAGCTGCTTTCCCTTGGAAACCTTCAATCTTTATGGTGAAAAATTTCTTGGTTTCTGTAAAATAGTTTAAAAAATATTTTATAACTATTTAAATATTACTGGTGTCATTTGAAAACCTGTGTTTTATGTTAAGCATTTTAAAATATTATTCTGAGAAAGGGCCCAAAGGTTTCACTGAAGTTTCATGGTTTCATGAAGGTCACTGAAGGTTTATGACACAAAAAATGTTAAGAACTCCTATGTTAGATGTTCTCTAGGGTCTCTTCTAGCTATAGCATTAGGGGATTCTATTATTCTAATTTGAAGGAAGAAAAAAGGAAATGGAAAAGTAATCTCAGGATAGTACAGAATATATAAGGCTAAAGAAGTTGTCCTCATCTATACTCAACAATGACAAATGTGGGGCTGGTTTTAAGAAAATCTTTTATTTATGAATTTGACACATAATTATTGTGACAAGCACCAAATAGCATATAATCTAGCCTGCTTAAAATTTTGAAGTCCTGAAAATGTACATCAGGGGTTTTCATACAGGGTATATGAACTTATTTTTTCTTTAATAGTGAGAAACTTTTTTATGTTGTTAGTTTCCTTTTTCACTCTCATGTATTTTATTTTATTCATTTTCAAACATTATGAGGAATAGTCAATAGACTCCACGAGTCTACCAAAAGAATTATACATAAAAAGTTAAAAGTTCCTATTTTAGACTGGTTTCTTACAAGACTTCCATAGCAGCTTCTCAAATTCTATTACTCTTTATAAAGATACAAATTACAGTATACATCTATGATTAACTGTCTGGGAAGTTTGCCTCAAAAACTCTTTAGTTCTAGTTAACACTGGCAGATGAAAATCACAGTTGAAGTACATTTTGGTAGTTTTACAAATCAAGTTAAAAGATTTCATCCAAAGTCACATTTGAATTATTTCAAAGGATTCATCCCAAAGAGAATTTTTCATGAACCCATTTATCACTTAGAAGAAGTGTGTGTGTGTGTGTGTGTGTGTGTGTGCATTAAGACACATTTGCCAGCATTTGAGTATGCTGTAGAGATGCCTTGAGGCTACAAGTAGGAACCACTCCATGTTAGAGTCTGTATATCAGGACACCAAACAATCTAATTGTATCTTGAGAAAGAAAAATAGGACTTCTCCATGTATTTCCATATCCTACTGGAAAGTAGCGCATCCCTGAAGGGCAACCCATAGACATCAAACATCCATTCAAAACAGACTTGATAAACAAAGCAATTTGAAGTTTTGGGCATTTTTTAAAATATCAGATAGTTCAAAACTCAGTTTCTGTAGGAGAACTTCCTTCATTGATCATGCCATTCCTTTGAATATATTTTTCTCTAAGTTTCTTGAAAGCTCCACACTTTTATTATACTGTCTTGTGGATATTATCAAATTATTTCATGTAAGATGTATCTGGAATATATACTCCCTTGAGGATGGAGTCATATTCAAGTCAGTTCAATGCATCAGTCTATTTAGATCTTTGAGGATCCTGACTCAATCACCCCATATATTCTGCTATCTGCCTTAGCTTTGTGTCATTTATAGATGTGATAGGAACTCTCAGTCATTGAGGCAGTGAGGTTTGTTTTTTTTTTCCCTACAAAAGGTTGTGAAGGAATGTTAAATACCTTGCTGAAACTCAGATATATTATGTATCCTGCATTACCGTGATAGCTTAGTAATCCTATCTAAAAGAAGTGAGTTTAGTATGAGATAATTTCTTAATGAACCCATGCTAGTTCATATTTAAAATGGTGCCCATTTCTAAGTTCTCACATACCCTCAGTTTTACAAGGTATTTTAGAATTTTACTGTTCTAGAGTTTACAGGATCTATATCTTTAACTCTTTGGAAAATTGGGACAGCATTTTTTTCAATATCAAGTTCTGTAGAACCCTTTATCTTCTCTAATTGTACCTTAGAGATTATCATTAATTTTTCAGCAGTTACATCTATTGATCTTCTAATTCCCTGGAATATAAAATCATGAAAGTTAGATCAGGAAAGAATCCTATAAATCTTTTATACCAATCCATTCATTTTACAGTTAAGGGTATCAAAGTTCAGAGGTAAATGACTTCTCCAGGGTTACACAGCTAATAGGAATATTCTTTCAGGCCAAATAACTTGAAATCATTGTGGAATTGTTGGGCACCTTCTTACTATTTATTTCATCACTCATGTGGTTGTTGTTCAGTCATTCAGTCATGTCTGACTCCTCATGACCCCATTTGGGGTTTTCTTTGCAAAGGTACTAGAGTGGTTTGCCATTTCCTTTTCCAAATCATTTTACAGAAGAGGAAATTGAGGCAAACTGGATTAAGTGACTTGCTAAAAGTCCAATTAGTAATCATCTGAGGGCATATTTGAACTCAGGAAGATAAAAGAGAGAGAAAGAGAGAGACAGAGAAACAAACACAGGGAGAGAGGATGGGGGAGGAAAATAGAAAAAGCTGTTTTGCTATTATTACCATCTCATCCCAAACAAAGGGTTTTTCTATAGTTCTTCTTCATTTACCAGTATTTCTTTAGTAAATATCACATCACATAGTAAATATCACAACACCACAGAGTTTTTGGTGGAACCTAATCATCAGGGGTAAGAATCAAGGAGGTATCTCCCATAAGGGAATCAATGGATCTTTGAAGTCTTAAATCATTGAAGAAGTTTTCCTTAGAATTTTTCACAAGCCTCGAGTTTTCTAAGCTATCGTTTCCTGAAACATTTATAGCTCTATATCACTTTTTAATATTGTCTTAATGATGCTTTCTTTTCAAAGATTGTTTTTAAAAATATAAATTCATCAATGAACACCTTAACTACCTCATTTCTTTAGATACCTTTCATAAGAATTATTTGTGATGTGTTTTTAGAAATTTGTTCAGAGATTAGAGTTTTCCTTACAGATTCTTAAGACATGATTCCTTAACCTTTTATTCCAATTCTTTTTAATGATTATAATGATAGATAACAATTAGTATTTATATAATGCTTTCAGATTCATAAAATGCTTTATAAATGTTTTATGATTTGATCCTCACAACTCTAGGAATAGGGACTATTATTATTTCTATTTTAGAGATAAGAATATTGAGATAGATTAAGTAAATTGCCCAGGATCACACAAATAGTAAGTTTCTGAGGCAAGAGTTTTTTTTTGACTACACCTGTAGCATTCTACATACTATAACCTCTTGCTATATAGAGAGCACTGATCCTGGAATCAGGAAGAGCTAAATTAAAGTCCAGCCTCAGAAAATAATTATCTTTATGACATTGGGCAAATCTATTGTATGAGTTTCCTTAACTATAAAATGTGGGTAATAATAGCACCTTCTTCAGAGTTATTGTGATGTTCACATAAGATTATATATGTAAAGCACTTTGCATAGTATCTGGTACACAGTAAGTACTATCTAAATGCTAGCTATTTTAAATATTATTGCAACAGCAGCTGCTGCTATCTACTATTAATGTCCCTTGAAATTCTCTTATTTTATAAAAATAAGGAAACATTTTAAGCCATGCCCAACATTCCCCCAACTCTTTTTATTTTGAGTTCTAAAGGACATGGCCATTTTTTAAAGTGATTCCCATTGATTTCCACTATTAATTCCAATGATTCCCATTGATCTTGAAATTCCCATTGTTGCCATAGTTCTAACCTGTTTCTTCCTATTAGTTAAAATGAGATTTAGAATTGTACTTATTTTACTAATTCCTAATTATTCTGAAGAATGAAATCATCAGAAAGACACAAGAAGAATTAATTTGATGCTCTGATGTTAGTTAAATAACAGCTTCAGTAGATATCTGGTTGCTTGAAATCATGGATCAATATTATATCCTGTCTAAATTCCAGTTTATGATCTACAGGAACTCATCATCTATTTCCTCCATCTGGCAAGATGACTAGTAGAATAATAATGATACCTGACATTTATAGAGTTATTTAAACCTTTTAAAGTACTCTACTTTTTGCCCCCAGTCATTAGATGCAATTTTTATTTCTAGCTTTTTAAAAATCACAAATAATACATCTTAAACATTCTAAAACATATGGGTTTCTTCTTACCATCAAAAACATTCTTGGGGGACAGTGAGATTTGGGGTTCAAAAATATAAACAATTTATAACTTCTTTTGCATAATTTACCAAATGTGAATTAGTGACTATCATCTACAGCTTATACAATAATAAATTTTCCCATCTTTTAACATTTCTGTAGGTATTATTACTTATATTCTTCTATTCATCACTGATGGGTTTTTTTTGGATTGGTTGCTGATTATTGCTGATATCTTTTGAAAATTGTTCATTTCCTTGAATCATGTTTACTAGGGAATGAATAATATATCATTTCTCTATAGATTCTAGATATAAGATTTTTTGTCACTTTTTTTTTCTGAATCTATAGTATTTTTTATACTATAGGCCTTGTTGAAAATTCTTTTCCTACATATAGTTGTGGAATTTAAAACCTTCCATACTCCTTTCAATTTTTTAAAATAATGGGTTTTTTTTTACATGTAAATCATTTATTCATTTCGAATTTGTTGTGGTATATAGTAGAAAATATTGATCTAAAACTGTTTGTTTTTTCTTCAGGCTAACATTTCAGTTTTCCCATCAATGCTTATTTAATAAAAACCTGTTCCCCATTAGGGTCCAAAATCATGGGTCCAAGATTCCTTTTTAATACCTATTTCAGATACCTTGAAATTCATTCTCTCAATGCACTCAGTATTGTGTTGTCTATGACATAGGTCTCCTCTTTGCACATTTGGTCAATTCTAGCTGCTTTTCCCAACTTTATTTTCTTCAGTGGCATTTTCATTTTCTCTAAAAGCAAATGCAGGATTGGGATGTCAGAGTCCAAATACAACAGCTCTACAGTCCTCTGAAAAGGCTTTCTTGAAAGGCTTTATGAAAAAGCTTTGTTATCAAAATGTTTTCAGAACTTTCCAATATGGGATTATATAAGAAATTTGTAATGAAGTCAGTCAGCATGTGACATCCTTCTGCTTTGCTCAGGAGCATATGAGTGCAAGTACAGAAGGGAGCTGGTGAGGGTATTCCAGGACTGGATTGGATATAACAAGGCATGAATAGGGATAAGAATAAGGGAAACAGTATTTAACCATAGAAAACAAGTAGCTGAACCAGTATAGCTGAGTAAATACAAGTAAAACAAGACAGCGTAATATAACTAATCAGTACAGGATCAAAATTGGGAAGGGAGGAAAATTAAATCAGAAAAGGGATGATAACCTAGAAGAACAATGAAGAAAAGAGAGGGAAAGAGGAATGGTGATAGTAAGAATAAAATTCCAGGAGAGTAAGGAATAGGGAGAAATTTCAAGATAGACATTTGTAGTCAGGTAGAGGAAGTTCAAAGTGTCATGTCATATAGTTTTTTTTTGTTTGTTTGTTTTTTGTTTTTTTAGCTGTGGATAGATAAAATCATGGGAATTAAGGAGGCTGTTGAACTAGAAAACAAGATATTTGTGAAGATAATCAGCCTCCTGAAATCTCCAAGTATTAAATGTATGCCTTTTGGGGGAAGTTATGTTCTTAGAATTTGCATTTCCATCACTGTTCAAGAGTCAGTGGTAGTTTTACTTTAGTTTTGATACACTTGTGAAAATTTCCCCAGTGTTTTCCATTTTAATAACAGTGCTATGTCTTAACTTTAAACAATTTTTTTATTTTAATTCATTTTTGAAAAGATCTTTTCATTCCTAGAATTTTTAGCTTAAAATAAAACAAAAACAAAATCAAACAAACAAACAAAAAACATGAGTGAAGTATTGTACCAAACACTTCTATATTTTGATATAAACATATGAGTTTGGTTAAAGTGATTATCATTATTTATCATGTAGATAGTTTTCTTAATGGTGAATCATCCAAGTACTCTCTACATAAATTCAACTTCTTACTATCAAAAGGTTTTATTAATAAATTTCTTTAACCTCTTTACTAATGGTTTATTTTTGTATCTTTCTCTTCTTTCTCTCTTCCCAATCTGAATTTGTGAATTATATTTGTCTCACAAAAGGAGTTTTATGACATGGATTGTTCCCTTATTTTCTGTGAATAGCATATGAATTATTATTTGTACTTTAAATGTTAGACAAAATGTACTTGTAAATACATTTAAAATAGGAAGAATTTTTGTTTTAATCAACAATAACTTGTTTTTGAGATGAGGTTGTTTAGATTTTCTATTTCTTGTTTAGTTAATTTCAGTATTTTTGGTAAATAGTTAATAAAATATGACTTCTACATTTTGGAATAAAATTGTGTAATTTCTCCTAATTGTCTTTATTTCACTTTTATTTACTGTGAATTTCCCATATTCATTTAATTTCTTTTTTTATCAATTTGTTTTTCCTCTTTTTAAAAGTCATTAATATTATCAATTTTATTGATCTTTCTTTTTAAAAGCTCAAATCTTTTTTCTGTTAGATCTGTCTTTTATTTTAATTTGTTAGGTTCTCTTTGATTTTCAGTACCTGTGCTTCAAACTTATAGAATTTTGTGACTACATTTCTTTGTGGCATAAAACAAAAGTTAGTTTTTTTTTTTTTGTTTTCCCTATAACATCCTGGAATTTCTGTCAATGCAAACTCTGTTTTCTAGTTCTACTACTTCTAAAATTTTTCTTTTAGTATTTCCAGAAATTTTGTTTTCAATTTTTACTTCATCATGCCTTTTTTGGAGGGAGGACGATGATTTTTACATTACTTTTCCATGTATTATCTACAATCAATTCCTTTTTTCCCCTTTTTTTGAGATCCCACATGTTCTATTATTTCTTGTTATAACTATATTTTTATTTATACATTTTTATTTCTCTGCTTCCAGATGTCCACTGATCAATGTATTTTATTATTTTCCGTTCTAAAGCAGAATTTATTATCAAAATCTTATAGAGTGATAATTTTAAAAATTAGATCTCTCTTTAATTGTTTTATTAAGCTTATAATCCCCAATGAAAGGTTTGTGGATATTTAGCTTTTAATTCTAGTACCTACTTATATTTATTGAAATATTATTATCTTTTTTATTTTAGAAATTTCATGTCACATTCTTTTATCCAATAAGACTTCTTCAGTGTGTTAGGATTTAAAAGAACAACAATAAAAACTAATTTCTTCAATCTCTGCTGCTTTTTACTGGAGGATTTTCCTAATAAGGATACCTCTGTTTTTTTATCACCATTTTGCTAACGTTGTTTTACTTAGTTTGATGCATTGTTTGTGAGACAATAAAGGGAAACTAGGCTTAGACATGATTTTTTCACTTAGCCACTTTGCCAGAAGTCCCCATTTTGTTTTGTTTCTAACTTCTGTTATATACTGTCTCACTTCATAGTAAAATTAATTCTCCAACTCTGGCCTCATGAACTGGTCTCAAGGCAGATCTCATCCATTCTGTACTTGGAAAAATTATTGTTTTTTTAATGTAAATGCAAGACTTACATATTTTATAGTTTATATCCCATCATTCTAACCTGTTAAAATCTTATTGAATATTGATTCTTATATCCATCATAGCAGCTATCTGTCCCAGATTTCTATCATCCACAAATTTGATGATCATTCCCTCTATCTTTATTCAAGTTCTTAATAAAAATATTAAATAGAACGTGAGTAAGGACAGGACTTACAGTACACAAAAGATTTACAGAAGGTTGACACAGGTTCATTAATCTACACATTTTTGTTTAATCAGTAATAATTCCTCTTCTTCCATTTTCTTCCAGTTCTTCTTTCTCCATCTTATCCCTAAGATTTTTATGAGAGACTTTATCATTTGATTTACTGAAATCAAAGTAAACTGAGAATATGACATTTTTCTTAGCTCTATTTATTCATCCTACTTACAAGAAACAAAACTTGTTTTTCATAATTTCATTTATTTAATGATCCCATTCTGGTTCTTAGTGATTACCATGTTCTTTCAAAAGTAATAAAAGAGAAAAACTAAAAAAATATGTTTTTTTCTTTTTCACTCTCTTCTCAATTTTTTCTAGAAATCACTATCCTTTTCTCAAAACTTTCTACAATAAAATCTGTTCCTCTATTTTTACCACTAAATTTATTCATATCTAATATTTTCTCCTAATTCGTCTTGATTCCTAAAACATCATAATAATGCTTCAAAAATCAAAGGTACAGAGCAACAATCTTGAAGTTAGGAGTACCTATGTTCAAATCTGGCCTCAGACACTTTACACTTCCTAGTTGTGTGACCCTGGGCAAATCACTTAACCCCAATTGTCTCAGCAAAAATAAATAGATAAATAAATGAAATAAAAGTAAAAATAAATCAAAGGCACATAATTTATAGAAGAGGGAGAAAAAAATAAAAGAAATAATAGTAAATCTTGTGTGTTATGAGAATATTTTAATTTTTAAAAATTTATTTATTTATTTTAAATATACAATGTTTTATGAATCTTGTTGGGAGAAAAAATCAGAACAAAAGGCAAAAATCATGAAAGGAAAAAAACAGAAAAAAAGAAGTGAAGTTTGCATGTGTTGATTTACATTCAATCTCCATGGTTCTTTTTCTGGATTCAAGTAGCATTTTCTATCCAAAGTCTATGGGTATTGCCTTGAGAGAATATTTTTAAAATAGGTATACTTGGACATTCTTATATGTAATCAAACTAGATGCAATATTCAAAAGAGAATCCTCTATATTCACATTGTTATAATCTTTAGTTTATTATCAAGATTAATAAAAAAAGTTCTTTTCTAGGCCTAAAATTTTATGATTCTATAAATTTATAACAAATAGAATCAATATTGGCAAATTATTATTAGTAGTAGTATTGTTATTTTTATTATTATAGTTTTTTATTTACAAAATATATGCATGGGTAATTTTTCAACATTGACCTTTGCTAAATCTTCTGTTCCAACTTGTTCCCTCCTTCCCCCTACTCCCTTTCCTAGGTGGCAGGTAGTCCCATACATATTAAATATGTTAAAGTATATGTTAAATTCAATATATGTATACATATTTATACAGTTATCTTGCAGCACAAGAAAAATTGGATCTAGAAAGAAAGAAAGAAAAAAAAAACCTGAGAAGGAAAACACTGTAAGCAAATAACAACAGGAAGAGTGTAAGTGCTATGTTGTGGTCCACACTCACTTCCCATAATTCTCTCTCTGGGTATAGCTGATTCTCTTCTTTACTGAACAATTAGAACTGGTTTGAATCATCTCATTGCTGAGGATGGCCAGGTCCATCAGAACTGATCATCATATAATCTTGTTGTTGCAGCATATAATGATCTTCTGGTCCTTTTCATTTCACTCAGCATCAGTTCATGTAAGTCTCTCCAGGCCTTTTGAAATCATCATTGGTCATTTCTTACGGAACAATAATATTCCATAACATTCATATACCACAATTTATTCAGCCATTCTCTAATTGATGGGTATCCACCCAGTTTCCAGTTTCTGGCCACTACAAAGAGGGCTGCCACAAAGGTTCTTGCACATGCAGGTCCCTTTTCCTTCTTTAAGATCTCTTTGGGATATAAGTCCAGTAGTAAAACTGCTGGATCAAAGGGTATGCACAGTTTGATAAACTTTTTGAGTATATTTCCAAATTGCTCTCCAGAATGGCTGGATCTGTTCACAATTCCAACAATGTATCAGTGTCCCAGTTTTCCCAAATCCCCTCCAAAATTTGTCCTAAATTTATCTTTTCCTGTCATCTTAGCCAATATTGGCAAATTATTTATCAAAGCGGTGTATTATAAAGAGGTTTGGAAATTCCAATATTTCATACCACTATACATGTGTTCATTAAAGTGTTCATATGTGTTGCTGAAGTACATGTTGCTCTTTTAACATTATACTATATTCAATTTACATTGAGGATTAGTTTACTGAAAGGTATGTACACACTGTAATCCTTTGTACTCTCAGAAGACTTCATCATAGTACAATCAACAGGGAGAAGAGTATTCATAAGATGAGACCAGAAGCCATAGGAAAGCTAGAGGCAGGGATGTTCAGAAAAGCAAAAGGTAGCACAGGCAATCTTGGGCAGTTTGTTTTATAGGGGGGATAGGGAAAAATAAAATTCTCAGAGACAAAACCAATGCATTTATAGGCTAGAAATACTGTTTGGGTCAGACAGGGTACTTGTGATTTTGAAATATCCCATTATCATTTATTCTGGGAAGTGTATCATACATGTAGCAGCTTTCCCAGTCCTTTGTTCTATTTATTTTGATTTCCTCCTCTGTTGTTTCTATTTTTAAGGGCAAGTTAGAAGGCAGATAACTGTTCTCTGGAATGGTAACATAACAATAATGATGCGCAAACCAGCAGAAGTCTGAGATAATATATTCCCATTCTGAAGTTATCTTTCACTGAATTTCTTAAAGTGTACTATCCACCAGAAGTTCTCCTCTCATGAAAGTAAAAATGATTAAAGTGGTGATTGCATCTGAAAAAAAAATCATGCTATGTGGTAAAATAGTTTGATGTTCATCTTGCCTCTTTCAGGACCAATTTTACAAGGTTGCAGCATACACTAGCATCTCTAATCCAGGGAGAGATACAGGCAAGTCTCCCGAGTCCAATCAAGAGTTGGAAAAAGTAACTTCAAAGCCAGCCGTGAGTCAACTTGCTAAAATAGTTGCAGGTTGGATAGCACACACAGGCAGACTTCTTTGACACTCCAACGTGACTAGAAATAATTCTGGGAGGAGGATGAAAATAGCAGGGGATCTGAGCAATTCTCAAGGTGTCAGAGTTCACTACAGGATAGAAGAGTGATTACAGCCAGAGATAGCAAATATGTCCAAATTTATTGATTTAATTTCTTAAAGGTATATTTTCATTTATTAAATATAGATTGGGTTGTGGAGAAGTAGCCCTATTAGGGAGAACATATAGCCATGCCCATACAAAGTTGTGAAATAGTCAATGTTTATAAAGTACAGGAATGAACCTGTGATTTCATTGGTACAATTAGCTCTAAGAGGATGATACACACTGCCAACAGTGTGACTTGGTCAAAATCACACAGTAGGCATGTGACAGTAGGTCTTATCTGACTCTCTATCCACTATTATACTACATTACATCTCTTTATAAATAAGCATAGTACATGAAGTATATGAAATATATTTTGAATTTATTTATCTGTGTGTATATATATATATATATATATATATATATATATATATTATTTCCCATCTCTACCCCAACCCTGGGATCTCAACTTCTTGAGGGCAGAGATTGTTTTCCTTTTGTCTTTGTACTTCCACCACTTAGACACATAGTAGATAACAATAAAAAATTTAGTGTCTCATCTCTTATTCACCCTATTCCTTCCTACTTTCAACTTAGCAACTTCCAAGTAGTTGATGTCCCCTAACAATAGCATTATGTCACATACTTCCCATGCTAGTAATTATTCTCACTATTTCTTTCAATATAACTGGTTTCTTTTGTATTTTAATTTATGTATTTAAAACATTATTCTGAAAATTAATCAATGGCTTTACCAGATTTGTCAGATGGGGCCATAATACACACACACACACACACACACACACACACACACACACACACATTCGCCTATAATTTAATCCTGGCCTTTATGGCTACATTTCATTAATGGGTGATGATGTGCTAAGAAAAGGATTATTAACTTATTAACAGGAATATTCTAAAGAAACTGTCTCTCTTTGATACGAGTCTTTGAGTAGTAGACAGAGGCTTGGACTCAAGACCAGGGTTCTAATTCTGCTTCTAATGTTTATTAATTATGTGATTATGACCAAGTTACTTAATCTTTCAATGCTCCAGAAGAAATCCATAAGTCTTGTAAAAATTGTAGGAAAATGTTGATGACACATATTATTCTAAGGAAGATAATCATATTATCAGGTTGGGACACAATTGTGGGGCCAAACCTTGAGACAAAATGGTATAGATACCAAACAATAGCCTAAGGAGAGCAGATTAAAATAATAGTAGGGCCCCCATCCTACCAAATCCTTTTAAATCTTCAGGCAAGCTTAGGGCCTTTTTTAGAATGATTGCTGACTTTGGAGACAAAATGATGGAAAGGATTAATCCTATTCAGCTGCTCATCCTAAATCATGAGGATAGGAAATGATCTAGAATTACCTAAAAGGTAGAACAAAGATAGTAGTAAAAAGACAGGGACTTACCTAAGTTCTTCCCAAAACTTTTCCAAACATTAGTTCCTCAAAACAAATTCTGTAGCATTAGAACTCACAAAAGAAAGAGGTACAACAATTTTCCATTCCAGGCCAACTTAGAGAGTCTGCAGGAAAGATCTGTTGCACTAGGGTGAGAATGCACAGGTCATGCTCCAGCAAAGCAGCAGTAGCCTTGGAAAAAGAAAGGGTGTGATTGAATCAGGTGTGACAGTGGCAGTTTCTAGATCTCTTAGCCCACAAATGGTAAAGGGTAAGAAGGAGATTACAGAAATTCTTTTGCTGGAACCAAGGGCAGGATTCTACTGCATTGCTCATATTTGGATCTAGGTCCCAGTCTTTTATTTTTTTTTTTTAATTTAATAGCCTTTTATTTACAGGTTATATGCATGGGTAACTTTACAGCATTAACAATTGCCAAACCTCTTGTTCCAGTTTTTCACCTCTTACCCCCCCCCACCCCCTCCCTCAGATGGCAGGATGTAGGTCCCAGTCTTAAGGTGAAGAGGAGAGCTAGTACTCCAGAGATTGTGACTGCAAAGGAATTGAGACTTTGGTAGCAGTTACAGGGCAGAAAAGGGTGCTTGTGGTCATTCACAGACCAGCACCCAGGCCAGAAGAGTAGTAAATACACTTCTCCTTAGAGCATATCATCTTGGAAGAACTGGAAAATTACAGGTCCCCAGAATTATTTCTGAAAACAACTATACAAAATATATAAAGCTTAGGACAGTGTTTTAGCCCCATTTTAGCAGTTAAAAGTTAAGAAGTAGGCTGGAAAAAATAAGTTAAAAAAAATCCTGACTATGCAATGCTGTCAATGCTTACAGGAAAGATCAAAACATAAAATCCAAAGACAAAAATTGCTACATCCAAAATATCAAATGGGGGTGGGGGGGGTCTATTCTCCTAGCTGCTGGTCGTGTGGCTGCAGGTCTAGCTAGCTTCTTGACTCAGCTGCACACATTGCTATCGCCGATTCTCTTCCGCCTCCGATCCTTCTTCACTGAGAATAAAGACTGACAATTTTCCCCTAACCTGAACTCCGGACTCCTGCTGATTTTAAAATACGTGATCTTCACAATCAAAGAAAAATATAAAATAATTATAGGCCATGGGAGAGGTCAAAAAGGATTTTAATAAACAAGTAAGGGAAGTAGAGGGGAAATTGGGAAAAGAAATGAGAATGAAGAAAAATCAGGAAAAAAAGAATCAAAAGTTCTTTAAAGGAAATACAAACACACACACACACACACACACACATTCTAACAGAAGAAAATAAAATCTTAAAACAGAATAGGCCAAATAAAAAAAGAGGCACAAAAATCCAATCAAGAGAAAAATTCCTTAAAAAGCAGAATTGGCTATTGCAAATAGAAGTACAAAAAGTGACAGAAGAAAAGAATTCTTTAAAAAAAAAAAATAATAGCTTTTTAATCCTCACCATACATTCAAGATAGTTTTTAACATTCACCCTTGCAAAATCTTGCCTTCCAAATTTTTTTCTCTCCCTCCCCCTTCTCCTAGACAGCAAACAATCCAGTATAGATTAAACATGTGCAATTCTTCTAAACAGTTTTCCACATTTGTCTACACAAGAAAAATCAGGTTAAAGGGGGAAAAAAGGGGGAAAAAACATGAGAAAGAAAAACAAAAAACACAAACAAGTAATAACAACCAAAAAAAAAAAAAAAAAGGTGAAAACACTATACTTTTATCCACTTTCAGTCTCCATAGTCCCCAGTCTGGATGCAAGAAAAGAATTCTTTAAAAAGTAGAATTGGCCAAATTAGGGAGAGCAGGGGAATAAAGGTACAAAAGCTCACTGAAGAAAATAATTCCTTAAAAATTACAATTGGACAAGTGGAAGTCAATTATTTTATGAGACATTAAAAAAAAAATGGGGCAGCTGGTGCAGTGATTAGAGCACTAGTCTTGAAGTCAGGAGGACCTGGTCAAATCTGGTTTCAGACACTTAATATTTCCTAGCTGTATGACCCTGGGCAAATTACTTAACCCCAATTGCCTCAGCAAAATAAATAAATACATAGATAGATAAACAAATAAATAAACAAACAAACAAATGAATGAATAATTGGATGGATAAAAAATTAATGAATAAATACATGGATGAATGAATAAATAATAAACAAATAAATCAAAAGAACAAAGAGAAGAATTATCTTATTGGAAAAACAACTAACCTGGAAAACAGATTCAGAAGAAATAATTTCAAAATTATTGTACTGACTTAAAGCCATACTTTAAGGGGAGAAAGTCTAGACATCATCTTTCAAGAAATTATCAGGTAAAACTATCATGATATTCTAGAAACAGAGAGTAAAAAAAATCTAAAAACATAGAGGGTTCTTTCAACCCTCCTATCACTTCTTGAAAAGAATGTCAAAATGAAAACTTCCAGGAATATTATAGCCAAATTTCAGAGTTCCCTGGTCAAGGATAAAATATTTCAAGCATCCAGAAAGAAACAGTTCAAATATCATGGAGTCACAGTCAGATGAACACAAGATCTAATGGTTTGGAAGACTTGGAATATAAAGGAGCTAGGATTACAACCAAGAATCACCTATCCAGAAAAACTGAGTATAATTCTTCAAGGGGAAAAATAGATAATCAATGAAATAGATGGTATTCAAACATTCCTGATGAAACGAGTAGAGCTAAATAGAAAATTTGACTTTCAAATACAAGACTCAAAAGAAAGATATAAAGGTAAACAAGAAAAAAGAAATCATAAGGAATTAATTAAGTTTAAACTATTTCCATTATTTAGTATTTTATGTTCTCCACTTACACATATAAAACAAAATTTTTACATTTGTATTTAAATTTAAGTTCCATATCTCTCCCTTTATCCCTCCCCTTCACTGAGAAGGCACATGTTAAGTCATGCAAAGCATTTCCATTAAACTCATGTTGTAAAAGAAAACATAGCCTCATTCCCCCAAAAAGAAAGTTTTTTTTTAAAAAAGTATGTTTCAATCTGTATTCAGATACAATCACTTCTTTCTCTGGGAATAGATAGAATTTTTCATCATTAATAAGGATAGAATTTTTCATCATTAGTCCTTCAGAGTTGTCTTGGATCATTGTATTTCTCAGAATACCCAAGCCATTCACAGTTGATGGGATTACACTACTGCTGTTACTTTGTACTTGATACTTTTCACTTTGCATGAGCTCAAGGAACTCTTTCCAGGTTTTTTTGCTTATCATTTCTAATAATACAATAGCATTCCTTCATAATCATATCACACTTTGTCAACCATTCTCCCAACAATGGACATCCACTCAATTTCTAATTCTTTACATTAAGAGGTGCTATACATACTTTTGTACAAATAAGATCTTTTTAAAAGTAATCTCTTTTGGGATACATACCTATTAGTGGTATTGCTAGGTCAAAGGGTATACAAGTCCCCTACAGAATCAGTTCACAATTACACCAACTATACATTAATGTCTCATTTCCCCCACTTTCCCTCCAATATTTGTCATTTTCCTTTTCTGACTTATTAACTATTCTAATAGATATGAAATATTACCTCAGAATTGTTTTAACTTACATTTCTTTTGATCAATACTGAGTTAGTGTAATGCTGGAGAAACTGAGCAAGACAGAGATTAGAGAAAAATTTAATAGTTTATTAAATATTTATCAGGACCAAATGATCTATGTTTGGTCCCAGGGCTGAACGAGACTATTATCTCAAAGAATCCAGCACTGAGTATTAGACAGCAAGATTTTTTATAGGATAATAAGAACAATGACATAAAGGGGGAGGTACCTGGATGGGGATAACCTAATGGGGGGAGGCACCTTGGATAAGACAATGGAGGGAGGTACTGGAAAGGTTATTGATATTCTAATGATGTCTAAAATGGATAGAACTTTATCCTGTCAAACATTAAGAAGGGATGATTATAGCCTAAAAATATAAAACCTTTATCTCATCAAACATTAGGAGGGAAAGGTTATAACCTGAGGCAGAGTAACTAAATAGGACAATTGGGAAACTGGATTTGGATATTAAAGCATTAAACTGTGGCACAACATTAGAATATAATTTTTTCGTATGACTATAAACAGCTTTGATTACTTCATCTGAAAACTGTTCATATCTTTTGATCATTTATCATTTGGGGAATGGCTCTTAAACATCTTACTAATTTGACTCAAAAAGCCTTTATCAGAGAAAATTGTTACAAAATTCTTTTCAGAGCCACTATGGCTAATTGTATTTCCCCCCATTTATTCTATTCTTTCTCACCTTTCACCCATCCCCTCCTTGAAAAGGTTTTGCTTCTAACTTCTTCCTCTCCTAGGTGTCCTCCCTTCTAATACTCTCCCCTCTTTTTATATCCCCTTCCCCTCCTACTTTTCTGTAGGTTGTTAGATTTCTACACCCATTTGATTACATATGTTAATCCCTTTCTGAGTCAGTTCTTATGAGAGTGAAGTTCACTCACTTCCCTTCTCCTCCATCCCCCTCTACTCTAAAAGCTTTTTCATGCCTAATTTATGACAAATAATTTCCCCATTCCACTTCTTTCTCTTTCTCCCAGTACATTTCTCTCATCCCTTAATTTTATTTTTTAGATTTTATCCCTTCATATTCAACTCATTCCTGTGCCCTCTGTGTGTGTGTGTGTGTATATAATATATATATATATATATATATATATATATATATGTCCTCTTCTAATTGCTATAACTTTGCTTATGAGTTACAAGTAGCTTCTCATGTAGAAATCTAAACATCAGATTAACTTTAATTCCCTTCTGATTTCCCTTTCCTCCCTACCCCCTTATGCTTCTCTTGAGTCCTGTATTTGAAAGTCAGATTTTTTTACATACCTCTGGTCTTTTCATCATAATCTTGAAAAATCCTCTACTTCATTGAATGCCTACCTTTTCCTCTAAAGGATGATATTCAGTTTGGTGGTAAGTGATTCTTGGCTGTAATCCTAACTCCATTTTTTTTAGAATATCATATTTCAAGCTCTTTAATTCTATAATGTAATAGCTGCTAATCTTGTGTTATCCTAACTGTGAATCTACAATACTTTAATTGTTTGTTTCTGGATGCTTGCAATATTTTCTCCTTGACTTGGGAGTTAGGGAATTTGATGATAATATTTATGGGAGTTTTCATCTTGGGATGTCTTTCAAGAAATGATCAGTGGATTCTTTTAATTTCTATTTACCCTCCGGTTCTAGAATATCAAGAAAGTTTTCCTTGATGGTTTCTTAAAAGATAATATCTAGGCTTTTTTTTTTTTTTTTGATCATTACTTTCAGGCTTTTATTTGATAATTTTTAAATTATCACTCCTGGATTTATTTTCCAGGCCAATTGTTTTTCTAATGAAATATTTCACATTGTTTTCTTTCCTTTTTTTTTTTTTTGTCCATTCATTTGGTTTTGTTTTATTTTTTCTTGATTTTTCATAAAGTCAGTAGCTTTCATTTACTCAAATCTAATTTTTAAGGAATTATTTTCCTCAGTGAGCTTTGTACTTCTTTTTTCCATTTGGCCAATTTTTCTTTTAAGGCATTCTTTTCATTGACTTTTTGTATCACTCTCATTTCTTTTCCCCTACCTCTCTTACTTGATTTTTAAAATCCCTTTGAGCTCTTTCATGGCCTGAGACCAATTTTTATTTTTCTTGGTGGTTTTGAATGTAGGAGCTTTGCCTTTGCTATCTTCTTCTGAGTGTGTGTTTTGATCTTCCTTTTCACCACTGTAATTTTCTATGGCAAGAACCTTTTGTTTCTGTTGTTTGCTCATTTTCTCAGCCTATTACTTGGCTTTTTAGTTCTTATTAAAATATGGTTTGGTTTCCAGGATAGGGAGTGCAATGTCCCAAATTTTAGGGGTTTTGTGCAGCTATTTTTTTTCTTTCTTTTTTTTTTTAAGGTTTTATTTTATTTTTTAATAATTATAACTTTTTATTGACAGAACCCATGCCAGGGTAATTTTTTACAACATTATCCCTTGCACTCACTTCTGTTCCAATTTTTCCCCTCCCTCCTTCCATCCCCTGCCCCAGATGGTAAGCAGTCCTATACATGTTAAATATGTCACAGTATATCCTAGATACAATATATGTGTGCAGGACCAAACAGTTGCCCAGGGAGAATTGGATTCAGAAGGTAAAAATAATCCAGGAAGAAAAACAAAAATGCAAAGAGTTTACATTCATTTCCCAGTGTTCTTTCTTTGGGTGTAGCTCCTTCTGTCCATCATTGATCAATTGAAACTGAGTTAGATCTTCTCTTTGTCAAAGAAATTCACTTCCATCAGAATACATCCTCATACAGTATCATTGTTGAAGTATATAATGGTCTCCTGGTTCTGCTCATTTCACTTAGCATCAGTTCATGTAAGTCTTTCCAAGCCTCTCTGTATTCATCCTTCTGGTCATTTCTTACAGAACAATAATATTCCATAACATTCATATACCAAAATTTACCTAGTCATTCTCCAATTGATGGGCATCCATTTATTTTCCAGTTTCTAGCCACTACAAAAAGGACTGCCACAAACATTTTGGCACATACAGGTCCCTTTCCCTTCTTTAGTATCTCTTTGGGGTATAAACTAGTAGTATTGTGCAGCTATTTTCAAAGATTCTTTTAGGGACCTATAAGTTTTCAGTTCTACCAAGATGGAATGATATGAGATGGTTTTATTAGTCTCTTATTCTGTGCTCTAGTCTGTGAATGACCATAAGCACCCTTTTCTGCCTTGAAATTGTGAGGAGGGTCCTTGCTCCACTGTGTTTGCAACTTCTATTGAACTGGTATTCCTCCTTGCCCTGGGACCGTGAGATGGGAATACATCAAGGATCTGAGCATGAGCAAAGTCAAAGTACTGCTTCAATATTAGCAAAGGAAGCTTTTTCTGATTATATGTTAGACCCCTCACTTTCTGTGGGCTGAGAGGTTCAGAACCAACTGCTGCTGATTCAGAGGCTTTCAAGATCCACTTCTAATTTGCTGAGATGGGCTATGCTGGTGCAATCTGTGCTGAATGTTTCTCCCCTCTTACCCTAGGCTGGATTAATCAACCTTTCTTCCTGAACTTGGCATCCCTGAACCTAGAATTCTGGAAAGCTTTATGGCTAACAGTGATTCAGAGGCTCCCAAGGACTTCTGGTTTTCTGGGACATGGTTTGCCAGAACCAGATTTTCTGTGGCTCAGCTGGCACTGGACTATGCTACTGGTGTAGGATCACTCTAGTGCAATAGACTTTTCCTATGGACCTTCCTTCCCCATAGGAAGTTGTACTGGGCTGGAAAATTGTTTTACTTTTTATGGGTTCCAATACTTCAAAATTTATTTAGAGTCATTATTTGAAAGGATTTGGGAGAGAACTCAAACTTGTCCCTGTCTTTATTTTGCCATCATAGCTTTGTCCCTGTTTGTGTTCTTACTTGAAAAAATGATACTTGTTAACTCCTAGATATTTTCTTATTAAAAGGGAAGTTAGTCATATACATAGACAGAGGGAATGAATATGATTTGAATATGATGGGTTAATTATAAAAAAACAAATCAAATTTAGGAGTGAGAAAGAGGAATGCACTGGGAGAAGGGAAAAGGGAAAGGTGGAATGGGCTAAATTATCTGAAATAAAAGAGGCACAAAAAAAAGCTTCTACAATGAAGAGGGAGATGAGAGAGGTGACAATAATAGTGCATAAATCTTACTCTCATTACAACTGGCTGAAAGAGGAAATAATGTACATAGTTGAGTATAAAAATCTATATTAGCCTATAAAAAAGTAGAAGAAAAGGTTAAGAGAAGGGGGAGCTAGTAGGAGGGAAAATAGATTGGGGTAGTTAAAAGTCAGAAGTAGAACACTTTGTGAATAAATAGATAGGATAAACAGGAGAAAAAGAGGATGGAGGAATATATATGTTAATTATAACTGTAAAGAAAAAAAATTATAGCAAGTTTCTCTGATAAAAACCTCATTTCTCAAATGAATAGAGAACTGAGTCAAATTTGTTGAAATAAAAGCCATTCCTCAATTGATAAATGGTCAAAGGATGTGAACAGGCAATTTTCAGACAAGTAATCAACACTATCTATAAAAAAATTCCCTAAATCACTTTTGTTTAGAAAAATGTAAATTAAAACCACTCTGAACTACTACCCTATACCTACCAAATTGGCTTGTCTGACAGAAAAAGAAAATGACAAATGTTGGAAGATGTGTGGGAAAATTGGAACACTAATTAATGCATTGTTTGTAAATTTTATGCTGATTCAACCATTCTGTAGCTCAGTTTGAAAGTATAAAAAGCCATGCATAACTCTGATCAAGCATTACTATTCCTAAGTCTGTATCCTCAAGTGATAAAAAACAAAAAAGGAAAAGCATATATTTATATTAACCCTTTTGTAGTGAAAAAGAATTGGAAATTGAGGAGATGTCCATTAATTAAGGAATGACTGAACAAACTATTGTATATGATTGTGATAGAATACTAGTCTGTTGTAAAAAATGATGAACAGAATGCTCTCAAAAAAACATGGGAAGACTTGCATGAATTGATGCAAAGTGGAATGAGCAGAACTAGGACACCATTGAATATAGTAATATCAATATTGTATGATCGACTATGAATGACATAACTATTCTAAGCCATACAGTGATCCAAGACGATTTGAAAGACATGATAAAAAATGCTATCCATATCCAGAGGGAAAAAAAATGGAGTCTAAATACAGATCAAAGTATACTTTATCTTCACTTGCTTTATTTTTCTTGTGGGTTTTTTTTTTTCTTTCATAGCATGACCAGCAAGGAAATACATTCTATATGATTATATTTGTTTAATCTATATCAAATTGCTTGCCTTCTCAATGGGTTGAGGGGGTAGGAGAAAAACAAGGGAGAGAATTTTGAACTAAAAAAATTTTAAAGGAAAGTTAATAATTTTGCATAGAATTGGGGGAAAATAAAACATTAAGTTATAAAAAAGAAAAAGAAAAAAGAAACAATCAAAGTGAAATTGGAATATATCAGAAGGCCAAATTATAATAACGTGGAGAACACATTACTGGATTGGAAGACTTCTTAAACTTTTTCCACTTGTGACCCCTTTTTGCCTGAGAATTTTTATGCAATCCTGGGGATAGGGATATACATATCAAAAAATTTCTGATCATAAATGATAATTTTGTCACCCTTACATTCAGTTATATGGCTCTATTTGGAGTCATGACCCATAATTCAAAAAGCTTTGGACTAAATGATACCCTAAGGTCATGTCCAGCTCTAGCATTCTGCCAGTATAAATTTAAGGTTTGGGAGGATTGACTTCAAATCATCTATCTCTTTACCTTACTCTTCTTCTCTGCCTCCTTACCCCAAATATAGTTCTTTCCTATACAGAGAGACACTTCCCACTCTCCAAAATAAGGCTTCTTGGATGCCAAGAAAAATGTAACTGACCTTAACACCCAGATATAAAGAATAATTCATTAAAACAGGAAGCTACCAAATGGCACTTCTCACAAGCATACTCCCCCATTCATGTCAGGATAATTTTTCTATGGTAACCATGGTTCTCTGAGGCAGCTCTATCTTCCCCATGGGATAGCATCCATCTCTCCCTCCATCCTCATATCACACTGAGAAATTCATTTGTGATATCTGCTCCAGACACAAAAATTTGTAGTTTCAAACTCCTTTTGTATGATCCTTGATTTCACACCATAAGTCCTAGAGTGGACTTCCACTCTAAATGAACATGGGATTGGCTTGACAATCCTAATGGGATTCAAAAAAACTAAACCAAAGACACTTATGGTAAAACATTCAGGAGAAAAAGGAACAAGAAAAGAGAAGCCATGCAGTCCTAAAAACCTTTATGTACTTGAATGTCATTCAGTCAGTAAGCACTGATTACATGGATACCATATGCTAAGCTATATCCTACGTTTTGGGAGAGATACAAAATTTAGTTATGACAACTAATGATCTCACAGGTTTTCAGTCTAATCAATAACATCTATTAGTGAGCAGAACAACAGACAGAACTTTCACCTAACCCATCCCTCCTAAAAAATATCTTTAATAAGTCCTTCACGCACCACAAAGTGCTTTCAAAATCACATTGTGCTTTTCTAAAGACTGAGATGGTGTCTAAAATTTTTCAAAAATCTACATCTTAGAGTTTACATTCTTTCAATCAATGGTAACTTATATTTGTGCATCTTTCATTTTTTCCAAGTCTTTCATACCCATTATCTCATTCTGGTATCAATGTTTTCTTTGCATCCATCCCAAGAATAAGAATAATTTGTCTTTAGATGACTTTGATGTTTTTTTGAGAGCATCCTGTTCATCATTTAGATTAGATATACAAAGTCATCCACATACATTATCTCATTTGATACTTACAATAACTTGATGAGACCATTTTATTTCTTTAAGTATATATTTTCCCCCTATTTACCTTATTATAGTTCTTTTGAGTCCTGTGTTTACAGATTAAATTTTCTGTTTAGTTCTGTGTTTTTCAATAGAAATGATTGAAAGTTTCTTACCTCATTGAAGCTCCATCTCTTCCCCTGAAAGATGATGCTGAATCTTGCTGGATAGTTAATTCTTCATTGTAACCCCAAGTCATTTGCCTTCCAGAATATGGTATTCTAGGTCCTCTGATGCTTTATTGTAGAAGCTGCCAGATCCTGGGTAATTCTGACTCTTGCTCCTTTGATATTTGAATTGTTTTGGTCTGGCAGCTTGCAGTGTTTTTTTTTCCTTGAGGTTATAGTTTTGGAGTGTCATAACTATGTTCCTTGGGGGTTTTTTTGTGTAATCTCTTCCCAAAGGTGATGGATGGATTCTTTCAATGAGTATTTCCCCCTTCATTTCTAAAATATTGGGGCAGTTTTCCTTAATAACCTCTTATAGAATGCTATTCAGCTCTTTTTTTTTTGGTCATGGTATTCAGGTAGGCCAATAATTTTTAAATTGTCTCTTCTGGATCTATTTTCTGGGTCAGCTATTTTGCCAATGAGCTGTTTCATATTTTCTTCCATTGTTTCATTCTTGTTAGTTTGTTTGACTGATTCTTGCTGTCTCACAAAGTCATTAGCTTCCATTTTCCCTGTTCTAGTTTTTAATGGTTATTTTCTTCAGTTATTTTTGTATATCTTTTTCCATTTGGTTTATTCTATTGTTTAAGGACTTGTTTTCTTCAGACAATTTTTTCCCTTCCTTTTCCAAAGTGTTGACTGACTTAAGTATATCTCTGATTTCTTTTCACATTTTTTTTCTTTCTACCTCTCTTATTTGCCTTTTGAAGTTTTTTATGAGCATTTTCAAGAAGCTTCTTTGGGCTTGAGACTTATTCATATCACTCTTTGAGACTTCTGTGGACATTCTGTTCTTGTCTGAGTTAGGGTTTTGGTCTGCTCTGTCAGCTTTCTATGGTCTGTTTCTTGCTCATTTTTTTTTTCCTTTTCTTTTGGTATTTCCTCTTTTTTACTTTTAAGATAGAGCTCTGCTCCTGAGGTAAAGGGGTGGCTGTCCCAAACTTCCTGAGTAGCTCTAAACCTTGACTTTGAGCTCAGGGGTCCCTTGTGTTTGCCTCCTCTTTTCAGGAAACAACCTGGTTTCCCAGCATTCTGAGCTGCCCTTCTGATTTGCTCATCTACTGTGCTAGGACTGAAGGTCTTAGTTACTGATTGGCTGTGATTAAGACTCTCTTTTCCAGGGTCTGTCTGATCTGGGCAGAATTTTTCACCCCAGTGAGACTGACCTTTCTTGAAGTTTTTTCAATCTATCTTGAGTTGGAAAGTGGTTTCATTCCATCAGATTCTGTTCAGAGGCTTGGTTTCATGTGATATTTCTGGGGAAATTTGAGACCATTTTATTGATGAGTTATCTAAGATTCAGAGAAGATTGGTGAGTTCATATGTTTAGCAAATGATCCATTAAGGTACTCCAATCCAGTATTTTTCATTCTATTTCTTGCTTCTTTCATTATATCACCTATACCCTCAACATGAAGTTTGACTGAAGATCATTTTGGGAGGGAAGGTAGAAAGAAAGTAAAAGGGAATAGAGAAATAAAATAGTGGATATTCATAGATTTAACATTGTAGTTTTTTTTTTTGTCCTATTGCCTTATTCTACCAAAGAGGAAACAGGTCTGATAAGTATCTTATATCTGGTCACACTGTTAATAAGCATTAAAGCTGAGGTTCAAACCCACGTCCTTTCACTCCAAATATAGTGCTTTTGATGAATCTTTTGTATATCATTCTGGGACCATTTAGGATGCTACAGTTGTATTTCAAAGGCAGAAATGGAAACCTGAATTCTTAAAAGATTCTAATTCCTCCACCCAAACTTAAAGAAATGTTAAAATCTTATTAGTGGAAACAGGCCTAAGATATCAAATATATACATCTGAAGAAAACTCCAACATACATAAGAAAAAATATGATCCAGCCTGTAACTCTTTGTAGTGTCATTTTAGGAGCAAGGAGGCTTTTTTTCTATCTGTAGTGTTTTTGCTGATATTCTGTGAACTGTTCCAGAAGGCCACACTTGAGAGAGTTTTAATTCAAGGATCCAATGTTATCATTGCTCAGTTCTAAACCCTGTTGTTCAACAATAGAACTCCACTGACAAGACTACTCTAACACCATTACACCAAGTGTAAACATTTTAGGAATGGAAGAAAAATTGCATTGCAAAATTGCAGGGAAGCAAGAAGTTAAAATGGAAGTGCTGCATTCAGCAACATAGCTTCTTGACAGTAACTCACCACACATGAGAGAATATGGGAAATATATTTTTTCTTCTTAAACAGTCATCTCCATTATCAATGGAAAGAATTAGAGTGAATTCTTTCTTATACAATGCAATATGAATCATTTTCCTCCAGGTTTTCATGTGATCCTAAAGGAAATGCTGAATGAAGATGTTCCCTTAACATACAAAATTTTCTAGGGGTTCAGGAGTTAGACTGCAATTTCTAAGTTTGTTCCACAATACAATATAAAATAAAAATAACTGTTGAATGAGAAAATACCCTGGAAAAGTCAGAAACAAACAAACAAACAAAAAAATGTGCTTATCTAGACAGCCTAAATTCAGAGCAACAGAATCTGAGTATGAGAGGAGCTTTTGGGCTTTCTATCCTGAGTTATTACAGTATCCCTTAAAAGGGGCATCCAAACTTTACTTGAATTTACATCCAATGAGAAGGAATCCATTATTTTCTATGGTATTCCATTTCATTTATGAACAATTCTAATTGTTAGGAGGTAGCTAGGTAGTACATGGGATAGAGTGCCAGGCCAAAATAATTTAAATCTAGTCTCACAAATTTACTAGTTTGTGTGATCCTGGTCAAATTACTCCACCATGTTTGCCTCAATTTCCTCATTTGTAAAATGAGCAGGTGAAAGAAATGGCAAACCACTCCAGGATCTTTGCTGAGAAAACTCTAAATGAGGTCATTAAGAGTTAGACATGACTGAAATGACTAAACCACACAACAACAATTAGGAATCTTTTTCCTTGCAAAAACACACACACACACACACACACACACACACACACTTTGCTATTCCTTTCCATTGTTCCTGAATTTTGCTTTCTAGAATTAATCAAAGCAAGGCTAATCCCACCTTAGACTCAAATTGTCTCTTCTTTTTATAAATACCTGTGAGAAATGGATGGGCATTTTGGTTTCCACAGTTATGAAAATTAAATTGGAAAAATGAAACAAATTAGAAAAGTGAAACCCACAAGGACATCAAGAAATAATCAAGGGTAGAGAATATAAGCTCCTTGGGGTCAGGGGCTGACATTTTCCCCCCTTTTTTTAATTAAAGCTTTTATTTGCAAAACATATGCATGGGTAATTTTTCAACATTGAACCTTGCAAAACCTTGTATTCCAAGTTTTATTCAAAATTTTATCTAGACACCCATTCTTGTAATAATGTAAGTTAAATCTTTCCTGCATTCATCAGTGAGTCAGTGGAGTTCTTGGTAAGAAATTTGTTTCTTACAAATGGGAGCTTTGTCCAGGATCCAGACATTATGAGTTCAAAGGTAGCCCCCATCAAAACACAAGGAGATGAGTCTCATTGACTTCAATGGCCTCATGGCTTGGAGGTTTTCCCCTCTCATGTGTCCAATATCCCAGTATCACAATGGTAAGTAAGGTTAATATAATATAGCATTTGAGGTCCCCTGATTTTAGGAGTCTTCTGTTCTATTAATAAGTCAGCAGTCCTCAGGGAATTCCCACACTCCCAATCTAGCAACAACAATCTGTGACTGTGAATAGACCACTCCTCAATTCATAGCTGATTAATAATCTGATCAATAAGAACCAATTTCCAGAGACCACTGGCCCTTATTCTGGGCCATAGAATTAGCATGTCAATGATAGAAATGTGTCTCTTTGCTTTTGTTCCTTTGCTAATTTCTTTTGGAACTTAGCCTGCTTGCTGTAATTGCATTACAATTACAATAAAATTTTGCCCCTGGACTAGGAAAGGGATTCAAGTCTGCAGATTCTTTTGAGATACCTCTTGACACCAGTCTATGACTCCAAACTTTTGGGGTCTCCTTCCCAATCTCAATAAGGTCACTGATGAATTGAGGAATAAAGAAAGGAACTAGAGTAGGTTCTGCAGCAGCCATGCAACTTTGTGCACAGACCAAAGATAAGAACATGGACTATCTTGGTGACTGGAGCCATTTTATGGGGTCTGAGGTAAGATGGGGAATTTAATGTCCCAGGAATTCCTGGGACATAGCTTTCATATAATCCTGGAAGAGAGAGGATGTCAGGAAATCTAGAATTGAGTAAATATTAGTGATCTAGAATCATTGGAGTGTGGAGATCTTCATGCTGGAGTGCAGGAAGGATATGCACAAGACAAATTGGTGATGGGCATCAAAAGTTGGGGTTCAGTCATGTGAAGAATTCACAGTCATCATTTTCTTTGATAAAAGATAGATTTATTTAGGGAAAGGTTGCAGACAAAATGGAGGGATACAATGGACACTAGGAATGGTGAATGTGAAATAGAGTGGAAGAGCATGAAAAAGGGTTTTAATAATTAATAATAGAAAGGGCAAGTTCCTTAGTGGAACTTACCATTTGCCAGGAGAAAGGAACCACTTCAAGAGGTAAGTATGCCCTTAGCTGGCAAGGTAAATCTTGAAAGGGACTTAGCATTCTAAAAGAATTAGAAAAGAGGAGAAGTGGGGTTGGGAAGTAGAGTGGAGTTAGGAGAGATCTCGCGTGGCATGAGAAAAAAGTACATGACTGGGATTTCAGACAGAACATGGCAAGGAGAAATTGTTCAAGACCTCTACAAATGATGAGTCTCAGGAGTTGGACATGGCTTGGATTTCAGACTGGACCACCTCCCAACAGGGTAGGACCATGGAGCTAACCTGATTTATGTCAGTGCCTTCTCCCTGCCTGCCTCAGGGACTCTGAGGTGGGGTTGGACTGGCAAGTCCAAGTTGGACTTCTGAGAGATGTTTTTGGTTAACTGCAACTTCTCTGAAAATGGTTATTTCAAAACCCATTCAGCACATTATTTAATATTTATCAAGTGCATCATGTTCTCATTGTTTAATGAATATGATAGCAAATGTGATCTATAGCTTTCTTGAAATACCTAGAGCAGGATTTCAATCTGATGGTCCTGTATCTAGTTTTGATTGTGCTCCAAAAGCACATGAGACAGATAAGTTTAGAACCTAAAACTTGATTAGTGAAACTTGCTATTGAGTTGAAATCTCTTAGGATTATAACTGTTATTGTTTTGAGTCTTGAATTTGGGAATGATTATCTGATGAATTAAATTAGTAACACCATTTGAGAGCTGAGTTGGCTATAAGATAGGATTGTTACTACATGACTGGTTGTCAGCTGTGACTTATATGCTCTCAGACTGAAGTCCTGAAGAATCAGTTTTGATGCTATTATAATATGCCCTGGCTTTTTTCTCTTATAGCAAATTTCTCTAATCATAGTAAGTGGTCAATAGAACCATAAGCACAGTTCAAGAATGGAATACCTTGTTGTTTTCAATCTAAAAATATATAGTCATTGTATTTTATAATTAGATAAATGAATATTTGGTCTAGTCATCTATCTGTTGCTAGATGTATGTCTGTATTAAATAAGTCCCTGAAAGAAGCTTATATAAATGTAAGAACAATTGATACAACTGTCTGTGGGACCTATTAGTTTATTGATTATTGAAACTAAAGCTGAAAAAATTTTTATATGGTTTAGAGAAAAGGCTTTTAGTATTTTCAAGTTTTTTTTAAAGGGATGAAACTCATGGAATATTTCGTTACATCAATAGGAAAGTCACTTCTATTTAAGTTTGTTACTAATGTGGGAATAGCATTTATTATATTGTATGTGTAGTGTTTTCTTTTGAATTTATATTGAAAAGCTTCTGGCCAATCTATATTGGCCTTTTCCAAGGCCAACAGACCTTAGGACAAGAGTGGGAATATCTTTGAAAAAAAAAATTCTGGTAGAGAGACTTTACACGTATGCCTCATGTAGAACTTTGGGTTAATCTCTCTATCTCAATATCCTGCTTTTGACAGGTAAATGAGACCAGTTAATGAGGAATTTTGTGAATACCTCTGTTATTCTGATGGGATTTACCTTTTTGGGTTATAATGTAATTGCTTTTGGGTTATAATGTAATCCGTATTAAAAGAGATGGTGCTTAACTAGCTATTTGCAGGATCTTCAGGGAAAATATAAGCATACCTCCCAAGAAAGAGGGTTCTGCTCTTTGTACTTGTTCTCTATCTAATTCTCTTAGGTTTGTTTTCCTCTAGGCTTTGAGGAATTCACTTTCTAATGATCACACTGGATGGCTGTTTTGATCAGCTCAAGCCCCTTCAAATGAGGCCCTGTAGAATGACCCAGTTCAATATCCAATCTGAGCAGGAAGTACTTTCAGAAGATGAGATCATTGCTCTGTACCCCAAACATTTTGGGCCTCATTTGTTTGGGAAGGAACTGGAAATGGTTAGTGAATGGATCCCAGTGTCTAAGTGGGTTTCCTGTAAGACATCCATCAATCCTGTGAAGGGGGAAGGTTATACAGGATTAATGCTACTCCTCTGCTGCAATAGTATTTGAGACTTAAGATGGGGACATTGGGTTAAGATTTGGATTAATTACTGAAAAGAGGTATCCCATAAACAATTCAGTTTGATGCTTGTCAAATTATAGAATTGTAGAGTCTAGCTGTAAACAAGTAGGTACAATTGTGTCCTAATAGAGAAAGAGGATTTTATGGAACTGCCTGTCCAATTTGGAATAATGTTTGGTTTGCTAGAAGGATAAGACATTTAGAAAATGCAGATCAAAGAATAACTTGGTTATACATGTAATAGGAAGATTTAGAATCAAATTAAGGACTTAAAGCAAGTGATAGACCCCAATGGGTAGAATTGATAAAGTACTCAGTACAAAGTCTGAACAAAAAGCAATTTCTAATATGAGTCATCAAAGGTCACACAATGTACTAAATATTGGTGCCAGAATTCTAACCTAGGTCTCTTGATTCCAAGTTCATTTTTTTCTTCCATTAAAATACACTAATTCTCAATAAATGTCTTGCTAAATTATCATTGCATTTGTGCAGTATAATAGAAAGAGCATTATGCCAATAAGGAAGAAACCTGGATTCTAGTTTTCATACGACTACTAATTATTAAAAACTAAAATGCCTCAGAGGTATAAAATACTTGAAAGTTTCAGTATTTTCAACTATTTTACTTAATAGAAATACCAGTTGAATTGCAATAAAAAAAAAATCAGATTTAATTTTATTTAGAATGGTGAGATTATTACAGTTATTTATTGGAATGAGGAAGATAAAAAGGAAGTTGCATAGCCAAGTGAGATAGCAGTAGATGAAAAGACTTTATCAGCACAAGGATTGTATAAGTTTACCACATACTGCAAAGAGACTGAAGCAGAAGACAACAGAGAAAGACTACAAGATTGATGTTTAAGAAGTAATTGGTAGTAATCATGGGGATGACTAGACTGAATACAAAGCAATGAAGTGTCCAGATAGATCTGGAGACGCAGCAGTTGGTCAAAGTCTAAGGGAAAAAAAAGAGTAAGATAAACAAATGTAGACTTTATAAGATTCCATGATTTACATGGGGTAGAGGGAGGGTGGAGAGGATCAATGGACACATTAGATGAGAATGCAAAAAGTTAGCCATTGGTCCTGGATTAGCCAATTATTAGTTGAGTAATCATGGCTAGTTAATTTAGCCTCTGACTTTCATGTTCTCTCTTAAGTAGTTCAGAGAGGATGATAATGTTTAGTCTAAGAGGTAGGTGTTGAAGTTTAAATGAAATTAAGTTCTTTGCCCCCCAAAAGGGTGCAGGCATATATGTGTATGTGTGTGCATGTATGTATGTATGTATATACATATATGCAAGATAATTTTAGGGGATAGGAACTAGACTTGTGGTTTCATTTTATATTGAAAGCCTTGGTGAGGAAACTCCTACCAATGTAGGTTTGTATCTTCTTTGAATCTTAGGGCCTTAGAGAGTTGCCTGGAGGGAAAGAAAAAGGAATAGAATAAACAATTATTAAGTGGCTACTAGGCAATGTGCTTAATGCTTTACAAATATCTCCTTTGATCTACATAACAACCTTGGGAGATAGCCTTTATTATCATTCCCGTTTTATAGCTGTGGAAACTGAGGCAAACAAGAGGTTTAGATTTGAAATGGAGTGTTCCCAGTTGCACCACTTACCTGACTCTAGGTCACTGAGAAGTTTGGTGACTAGCCAAAGTAATTTAACCAGATAAGTCAGAAACTAGACTTGAATCCAGATATTCCATGATTTTCTCCGGTTACTGGGCTTTTTCTCCAGCTCAACTCCGCTTTTTGATTTCCCTTGTACCCCAAATAGAACCCTCATGTTTTACTGGAAGTCTTTATGATTCTAGTATCTAGCTTCTATTAATTGTTTCCTATTTATCCTGCATTTAGTTTGCTCTCTCTATATTTTTGTGTTTTCTGTCATGTTTTAAGCTTTTTGAGGGCAAAAATGTGTTTTGTTCCTTTTTGCATCCTGAGTGCTTAGTGCTGTGTCCGGCACATAGTGGCGACTTAATAAATGTTTATTGTTTGAAAAAATGATTGGTTATTCTTGGCTTCAAAACTTTTTCTATCTAAACTGTAAGATAATATTATTTCCTATATCGCATACCAGTACTAGTTTGTCCTTTGATAATAAAATAGTTTTTGCTGTATTTCAAAAAAACAAACAAACACAGGAGAGAATAAGGGAAGGGAGAGAAAGAAAAAAGGGAGGAGAAAGAAAAAAGAGAAAGCAAGGTTTATTGACTTGTTGACAAAACAGACTAAAAATCAATAGTGTTTTCTATGACACTTCAGATAAACTTCCTAATAACCCAAACCTGCTTGCTGAAGGAAAGGTGTCCTCTCTGTTGACAGCTTTACTTGAAGTGAAGCTGAGCCTTATTTATTTTTACTTTTCACAAGGTGGAGTGCAATTCTACTTAGACCTTCCAAAAGGATGAAATAAAATCAGCATAGAGGAGGCTTTCCTTTGTGGTCACATTGCTACACCTTACTAGAAAGAGATTTCCTCTAACTTTCCCTGCCCTCCAGCAACAAGAAGCTACTTAAACAATGTTCTGTTTTTTGAAGTGCTCCTAAAAGTACTACATTATTGATGGGCAGCCAAAGGGCCTCGAAAGTCACAGAAAACCAAGCATCCAAGACCCTGGTTTTAAGGGATATGATTCATTTTTTTTTTTTTATTACAACTGTTTCCTTCTCCCAAAAGAATAGAAAATTGAGACTATGACCTAGCAGCAAATTTTAGAGGTCTTGTATTTTTCAATCAATAAACATTTATTAAAGTCCCTATACTATGCTAAACATTAGGGACAGAAAAAAAAAAAAGCCACAGAGATAATCCCTAACTCGAAGGAGGTTACAACCACACAGATTGGCCTTTAGAAAGTGACTACAGTCAAGACAGGGAAGGGCTTGATATATGCAAACTTATCTATAAAAGTACTTTTTTATGGGAATAAAGTGGCTAACCGATAATGCCTTAGTGGACTATAAGCAGAGTAATGATGAGATATAAGCAAAGAATGAAGAGCATCTTCTTTAAAATAGCCAATGGATTGCTTTGTTTGTTTCAGTCATATTTCTATGAGATAAGGGAGAGTTCTTTAAAGGACTTTTTTAAGATGTGATAAAAGCAAAGTTCTTTCTGTAGTGTTTTTTTCCCCTCTCCTCTCTTCTCCTCTCATCTACTCTTATCTCTTTTCTCTTCTTTTCCTCTGTTTTCTTTTGGAGAGGCAAAGGGACTAAATGACTTGTTCAGGGTCATCTAGCTAATAGGTGTCTGAGATCATATTTGAACTCTGGCACCTGTGCGCTAATTACTATGCCACCTTGCCCCACAAAATTCTTTTTTCAAAATCACCAACGCAACTTTTGTGAAAAAGAAAGTGAATCAGGGAAGTAATTTATCTGAGATAAAGGAGTAATTTTAGATTGTTCTTTTTTTAAAAAAAAGTTTGTGTTCATGTATGTATAAAATATATCATTATGCATGTGCATGAGTATCTCCTATATATGTGTGTGTGTGGTTCATGGATCTATCACATATAATACTCTCATTCACTCATACACACACATACACATATACATACACATGTGTACAGAAAAGGTTCAGAGCTTGAAATTTAAATAATACCGAGCCCAAGAGTACTGCTTATTTCAGAAGTAACAAAATATTCATGTAGCAAAACCTCATCACAGATCTCACAGAAACCTTTTGCTTCCTAGGATAATGATACTGTTGGAGTCAGTATCCATTCAAATGTATAGCTCTGAGCCCCCATCAATGTGTCTCTATACCAGACTATGTCTCATGTTTTGTTATTTCAAAACATAAACATTTTAAAACTCAAAAGAGCAAAATAATTAAAATT